>NC_143521.1:54269618-54337118 GCF_031878675.1 Megascapheus bottae
AAAATCTTTCATGGCATGAATGATAGGCAGTGTCTCAGTGGTAGAGATATGTATGGTCCAGTGCAGCTGTGTTCAGTAAGTGCTTTTGAAAGAAAGCTCAGACTGAAGTCTTTGACAAACTGTGATAGTCATCCAAAAAGCAAGAGAGATTCAGATGCTAAAGGATAATTTTCATGAATCAGAGGGGTTTGACCTTTGTCCTGTGAAGAATAAGATGGACAATCTAGGCAGACGAATGCTTTATGAAAGAAAAGGGTGGCAGAGAGAGATGTCTGCCTGCCCTCTGTGATTGGATTTCATAGAATGATGTCTGAGAGGCACAGAATGAAAACAGAAGACCAAGGCAGGGGCATGAAGAAGAGAAGAACAAAATAAGTTACTTGAATCCTCTTATCTTTCAAACATGGATTCTAAGATTGGAATATTAACATCAGTACCTATTAGATTGTACATATATATATATATATGTATATATTTTTTCAGAAAAACTAACTCTAGGAAAAATATGACCTTATTTAAAGCTATGGTTTTTGCAAGTTAAATTTAATTAAATGAGGGCAAAATGGTATAATGTGGTATTGGTGGAGTCACAATCCAAAATGATAGTGACCTTATAAGAAGAGAGTCACAGGAAGACAGGGATGCATGGTCATTCACACGACCATTAAGGTGACATGGAAGTTCCACAGCTGAGAGTCAAAGAAGGCCAAGGATTGCTGGCAACAGCTCAGATGACAGGAAGAGGCCAAGAAACATTCTCCTACAGGTCATGGGAGGAGCATGGCTCTGCCAATGCCTTGACATAGAATTCCTAGCTGGAAGATCTATGAGACTAGCCACTTTGATTGTCTTGAGATGCCTGGTCTACTGCATTTTGTCACAGCAGCCTAGGAAGAAAATGCACCAGCAAACTACATCTACCAAGAGACCAGATAGAGACAGCACATGATCAGATACTCTGCAGAGAAATTGTAGGAAGCAGGTACCAAGCACACTTTTAGGATGGGAGTTTTTGATGAATCATATCAACAGACCTATAACAATCCAGGTGCTAAGTGAGAGACTAACACTCAGAAAGGTGACATCTTGCCCACAGATACACAAATAGGAAGTGGACAGAACCAGGGTTTAAATGCATGTCTCTCTTACTTCAAAAACAGACTCTAAAGTTTCTCTTCCCCTGGATTTCCTTAAAAAAAAAAAAAGTGGAAAGAAATCCAAAAACAGATCACCAGATCAAAGTGAAAATGCCGGCAGATCTAAGCAATGTACAAATCAGAGCAAACATAACTGTGAGGATTCTGGGCCTGCAGTGGCAAAAAAACAAAATGGCTTTTTGCATCAGAGCTCTGAGTCAGGAGCATGTGGTCTGCATTGGTAGCGGTGGACTTGCTTCCCATCTCCCCTATGGGCTCTGAAACCCAGTAGGGGAGACAAAGACACAGCTTTCTCAGAGTCTTCAGAGTGAGGAAGTCTTTTCTAAAGCCTCTGGGGCCTTACAGGGAAGGCACTTTCCTAAACTTAATTACTTTCTGGATGAACATCTGATTAGAAATATCATTTGCAAGCCCCACCTGCTGCGCCAATGTCTTCTGTTTTTAAAGTGAACGTTAATACAATTTTTTTAAAGAAAAAAAAAACTAATATATGTCTTCATCTCCTGTAGAAACGGAACAGTGATTATTTTGAGCCTTGGGAAGTTGGGATCTAGTCACGGAATTTTATCATTACCTCATGCCATCTAGAACAGAGAACAGATCGGATGAGAAATCTCGAAGGAAAATATGCTGCCTACAGAATCAGCATGAGTCACTGCTCCCTGTGAGAGGCTGGGTGTAAGTCAGGAGTGGTGTTTTCCATTTCCACCTGTGACCCCATCACCCTGACAATAAAGTGCTGTCTTTGGAACTGAGTCAATATACAATTGCTGTGTGGGGACAGTGAACTTGCCGTAGGATTTTTGGAACCAGAAAACCAGGTTCCTGCCTGTGCCATGTACCTTGGGTATGTCATCTTCCTTCACAATCGCTGTTTCCTCATCTCCAGTGAACACTTGCTTCCTTTTTGCGTCTTTCAATCGTGGGGTTTGAACTCAGGACTGCTCACTGCCCCTGAGTTGTTTTGTTCAGTGGTTAACACTTGACTGCTTCAAGCCAAAGCTCCCTTCCAGTTTTCTGGTGGTTAATTAGACATGAGTTGCATGGACTTTTCTGCCTGGGCTGGATTTGAACCATGATCCTCAGATTTCAGCCTCCAGAGTAGATAGGATTATAGGAGCCGCCAGTGCTCAGCAGGTGAAGACTTTTATTTTGATATCATCACATCATCTGTGGCTAACCTTTCCTGTCAATCTCTGACTGTTCACCTCTCCCATCCTTCTCCGCTCTAGATTTCCTATCATCATAGAACAGGGGATGTACATTGGGCAGTTGGTAAATGGGCTTGGACTAGACACCAAAAAAGGCCTATAGAAACCTATACAAAACACTGTACGAGTAATTGCAGATGGGGGATGGCGGGGTAAGAGATTTCGTTGCTGCAAAACCATTTACTAAATCACTCCACCAAATACCTCCACTAAAATGGTAAACCTTGGGGCAAGAGAATAAAATATTATCTTGACCATGGGAACCCACAGCCCCAATGAGAGAGAGAGAGAGAGAGTGTGTGAGACAGACAGACAGACAGACAGACAGACACAGAGACATAAAGACAGAAACATACAGAGGCAGAGAAAGAAATTATTGGTTATAGCTGAATATGACAGACAAGGAAAGAAGTACTATTAGGCATTGAAATAATTTGAAAGCCAGAAAGGTTTAATCTTTCTCCCAGTAAACATCCGATGAATCATCTGCATGAAAGTACATTAGATTAAATTATTTCACACGAGTTCTAACAACAGCTCTTTTGTATTTGCTTTCTTCTTTACCACGTACTCTACTATAGACATTTTTAAACTTTCTACTAACCAAGTCATGTTGATCAAATACTGTTTGTTTAAGACTGAGTCATAGAAAGTGAACAACAATGCCATGCTCTAATTACATGTTTGTGAATATGGGAACAAGCTTGATGTCTGCCCTTGAGAATTCAAATAAGGAAAATTCCAGAAAAAAAAATTCCCATATGTCCATTTAGCAGTGGCCTGTCTGTAACTCTGTGACAACAGTGACAAACGAAGAGGGAGAAATGGCAAGATACAAAGGCACAGTCAGAGGAAAGAAAAGATGAACCTGTACCCAAGGAAGAAGGAAAGACTGAGAGGGAGGATATGAAGGGAGAGATGAGGGAGCCCAGAGCTGGCCCCTGCACAGACTTTGATTAGAAACAAGTAGCTGTCCACCTCTTTTTTTTCTTTATTGCCCAGGTAATGTATAGAGGGGCTACAGTTACATTCATCAGGTAGTGGGTACATTGCTTCTCACACATTTATACCCCTTCTCATGTTTTTGTCCCCATTTCCCTTTCCCCACTCCCTCCCAATCATGCTGGTTCCCCCCTTCCCTTCCCTTCTCTATTTCCAATAAGCAAATGAATGTATATACAATATACCAGGTAACAAATTCAGATACAGTAACAATATGAGTTAACCATAGGGCAGAAAAAGAGAAGAGAAACAGCATAGTACGTTAAGAATAAGTAGCTGTCCACTTCTAGACTTGCCCTTTCTTCTGCCAATGGGACCAATAATCTGAAGCTGAACAGTACTGCTGAAGTGATAAGTAACATGCTATCCGTACAGGAATGATCTGTGGCTGACACAGAGTAGGTCCACAAAGCAGAACAGAAATCACAGGAACAGTAAGGCCTCATAGAGAAATTCAGGATGCCAAGGAGCAGATTAATTTGTTTACAATGCAGAGAAATCTGAGTGTTTATTGCTCTAATGACAGTTCCATGACTTTAGGAGCTGCCTAGGGAGAGTGCGTGGTTGTCATTGCAGATAATAAAAGCAGAATTGAGAGGAGAATTAATGAGGAAACAGACAAATTCAAAATGCTGGGCCATCACACGTCTGCCTGTATTGATGCAGGGGAAGGAAGGAATGATGTCAGTGCTTATTTCTAACTCTCTCTCTCTCTCTCTCTCTCTCTCTCTCTCTCTCTCTCTCTCTCTCTCTCTCTCTCTGAATGTTAAGTGTTTTCCGTCTGGCTTCTGCTTTTAGATCTCCCCACACACCTGGGCTCCAAACAGCATTCTTTTTAAATCTTTGTTATTGCTGTTGGCCTGGATCCTTACAGCAACAGCACACATGAACATACCCTTGCTACATGAGTAGGGAGTCACAGGGATACACTCCCCAGCACCAGCAAATGCACAGAGACTGTCCTTCTAAGAGTCCAGCAAACAAACCAGCACAGTGAAAAGGAGATATGCGAAGTCACTACCCAGAGACTGGGGCTGGGGGTGGGGAGAAGAGATGCAGCTCTGCAGAATGGAGGCTAACCTCAATGAAGATATCAAGACCTCAGGGTCAAATGAGGGAAATGCAACAAAAGAAAACCAACAATGGAAACGAATATAAGCTCTGTTCAAGGCAATGCACTTTATCCAACCTATTAGAATCTTTAGTGGTTGCTGATCACCAGAGGACAAACCTCCAGCCTCTGGCATGGTCCATTATACACTACATGGTTAAATCTCAGCATATCTCACCCTCCTCTTCTCTCTCTACCTCACTTATTTGCCCTGTAACCATGGCCTCCTAGAGGAATTTGTTGTGGCTATTATTTGCGACTGAAATTCTTTCCCTAAATTTTATACAACTCCCTTCCCCATTTCATTGTTCAAAATTAATTCTGCATTCACTCAATTATCACAATGAAAAAATTCCATCCACTAGAAAAAAAACAAGCAGGCAACCTGTGTATAAAATGAATGGCTATTTCCCTAAGAACTATGAAGAAAAGTGTTTCTTTCCCCCTCTGTGTATGGATATGTGCTTGTGTGTATGTGTGTGTGCACACGCCTGTACATGTGTATGTGTGCTTTAAAAAATTGAAGAGTGCTGGGGTTGTAGCCCAGTGGCATAGTGCAGGCATAGCATACACAAGACCCCGTGCTTCATCTCCAGCACACACCAAAAAAATTAATAATAAAGTGAAAAGATTCTCTGCCCAACGTAAAGCTGGCGAAATATTCAGTCCCCACAGATTGCAATCCTGCAGCAATTTTTCTTGAACAAGGGAGGAAACCATCCAGAAGAAACTTATGTATGTGAACAGTGTTTCACAGCCATGAAGCTGGCTTGGTAGACACAAAAGGATACTTTTTTTAGAATATGTATTGATTCTACCTTTAAAATGTATCTGATGCAATTGTATAATTCAGTTTTCCCAAGGTTTATGAAAGCACAATCCCATTTGGTAAAGATATTCCCAATGGAAGATGCAGATAATAGATCCCTCTGAACTCCTAAAGCCAGTAACCAACCTTTGTTCTGATTTCATCATTAAGAAAGGTATAGATGAGTTGACTCTTGGCATAGATCTGTCAGGAAATGGATGACCTCAAACTGACTTCCTCTGACTTCCTGCTGCTTCCTGTATTTTTTGATGTGGATCAGTATATACCATGAAAGTCCCAATAGCTTTTCTTTTTGCCTAGGCTCATTGGGCACTGAGTACAGCAAGCAGCTTCTTGGAGTTCTGTGATGGGTCCGAAAGAGACTGGGCTGTGTGTGTTCATGTGGGGGTAAAACAAATCAAAGCAGAGAGTAGGATAAGGCCTTCTGAGCTGCTATTCTCTTGGATTTTCCTACTAAGCATCTGGTTCTAATGAAAAGGATGTGCTATGTACACCTGCGTATGTATGTAAGTGTTTTGATGATTTAGAATTTTCTTTAGAGTCAGAGGTCAGAGTAAAATGTGGTTGGATTTCCAGTGTGTCTCTTGAAGCTTGGAGAAAAAAATCATAGCAGTTCATGTTCCAACAGGTGCCTCTGAACAAGTAAGATTTGAACAAGAATTACCCTGAGAGCTAGTCTGGTAACCAACATCCTAGCTATTTGAGTGTAAATTCAGCACAAAGGATAAAGCATCTTCATTAAAGACCACAGGAATGTGAACAAGAATCTACACAAGCAGGGGGGGAAACAAGATGAGGGTGGAGGTGGGGGGGGGGGAAATGGGGGCCAAGACATGAGAAAGGGTATCAATGTATGTGAAATAATGCACTTTCCATCTGGCAAATGTAATGTAACTTTAATTACAATAAAAATTATATGGAAAAATAGAATCTACACAAGTAAAACAGAGGGTAAAGCTTAATGCTAATAATTTAATGATCATAAATAGATAGTGAAGCAAACATCCAAAATACCTGGTCCCTTATACTTTTGTGAATAAATACATATTTAACTTTCCCTCATGCAACTTCAAATAAACCAGAGTCTGCATCCTCACAGTACACGTTAAGTAACTGGGAATGTCCCCAACTATTCTATAGTCTCTTCTCTGAAACATCAGACTGAAGACCAGAGCCAAGCTTAGAACATTCACAATGAATACAGCTCCCTAAGAATATGGACTGAAATTTACTCCCTATTTTTTTCTGAAAATACCTCTGTTGGAAGAAAAGAATGTCTAATACACAAACATTCACACACAAAGTAAGCATACATGTGCGCGTGCACACACACACACACACACATATCAAGAAAAAAATACAAAATGAGGTCAGTATCACCTACTCAAACATTTTAAGTGAGCAAATGTGGGGCTTTACAAAGGTGTAAGAAGAGTCAGCTACTGGTAGCTAATGCCTGTGCTCCCTGAGAGTCAAGGGGCTGAGCAACTGGAGGACCAAAGTTCAAAGCCAAAAAGATGAGGGGAGGGGGTGGGGAGAGGGAAATGGGGACAAAAACATGAGAAGGGGTATCAATGTGTGTGAAGTAATGCTCCGTCTATCTGGTGAATATAGCTGTTAATTACAACTTTTAAAAGATATATGAAAGAAAAAACGTTCAAAGCCCCTGAACAGAAATGTCTGTGAGTCTATCTCAAATTAACCAGAAAAATGCCAGAAGATTCCTCAAATGCTAGAGTTCTAGACATGAGCAAGAAAGCCACACAAAGGTGTGAGGCCCTGAGTTCAAGGCTCAGTATTGGGATAGAACATATGTGCGCACGCACGCGCGCGCACACACACACACACACACACAGTTTAAGAAAAGTATCTAACACCACTCAGCCATTAGATTATAAATCAGAAACTCAAAATTAGTACTCAAGTCCAAAGCTGTTTTGAGAGGATTAAATCCTTTCAAGAAAGAGTTAGGCTTCAAAAGCCACACCCACCACTTGCTGATCCAGGTCCCAGTCTGGAAGAATGTAATTGTTCTGAGGTGGAGGTAGGCAACTGCTCAGGGCTTTCTTACTGGAGGTATTTATGGATATTTCTAGTAGGATGGAAAAATGAGAAAAGAAGGCAAAGTGGAAAAAGAAGGTGCACTTCAGACGAAGACACTCAAAGCAGAAGCAGCAAAGACAATCAGGATATAGAAATCTGAAACAGATTGTGGACAAGGTTGAGATATTGCCCAGTGTTTATTCTACTACCATCTAGAATTGCAGATGACTTGTTAAGCAAAAAGGCATTTATATAAAGTCTTAAGAGTTGCAATTTGGGGAACACAGACTCTAGTAACCATCAGAATGTGTCCCATCGGAAAGAAGTTTAGATAGTCCTTTCAAGGACTGTAAAAAGAAGATGCTTTTATTAAAATTTTTGACTAGAAGATAAATTTACTTCTGTAGCTGGCTGCTTTCTCACAGACTAGCTTAGACTGTCATCATTCTAGGAAAGAGTTGATAGGATCTCCTCAGAAAATAATTTCAAGCCACTTGACAAGATCATACAGTGCTCAGCACAGCATAACATGGAGTCTGGTCACAATTTTCTTTCACACAAAGTATACAGCGCATATTTCAGGGGTGATGAGTAAGAATTTCAATAACATAAAGAGGATGTCAAGTCCTTGAAACCTCCTGGAAACGTTCAAGACAGATGACAAAAGCTAAGAGCCAAGCTCCAAACATAGAATTCTAAAAGTAGAGCCTTGCTTGTTTCCTTCTTGTTTGGATTCTTGCTCTTTCTATGGTTTGGGCATTTTTAATTCAATAAGGATATCATGACCTCATTGTTGGCAGCCTGAGTGCACATTACAGAATAGAGTGGTCTGAGACAGCCATGTTTTGGTTTTGGGGTTTTGGGTTGTTTTTTTTTATTGTTGGGATAATGTAAAGCCATGTTAAAGATGATAAAAGAGAGGAATCTGTTGGAGAGAACACTTCATTGCAGAAGGAGAGGATGAGCTCAGGGGCTCCTGAATAAGAAAATGAAAGAATTTTTGCCAAGGCTACTTCATGGGGCCATAATAGAGCTCAAAGTTATCTTTTTAAAGCCATGTAGATTCACTGCCTGTGGGTCCTTACAATGGTCCTTTCTAGATGCTGAGTTTGGGATTTGGAAATCCTGCCATGAAATTCCTGTCTTTACAAAAAGACATCATTTCTTTTTTTTAAGCCAGCCTTCCTCAAGCTTTTTCTCAGCATTTCTAGACTCAGCCTTTTGCTAGAGCAGAGCTTCTTGGTCTGTGTGGTCAAAGTCTAAGGCTAGGAACATCCTAAGGCAGCAGCTGGCCTGTGGCTCCTGTCATCCAGGCTACATGAAGGATAAATCAGCTCTGTTGATGGGTGTCTGGTGCACAAGGGCGTGAAATCCACCTCTGTATCACTCGTTCCTGGAGGGGATTTTTCTCCTGTGTTACACCTGCAAAACACCATCTTCCTTTCTCTGGTAAGCCTGGATACATGATTCATATTTTAAGCCTCCCAGGGTCTGCTTTCCCTAGTTTCCAAAGTGGCTGAATGTTAGACTTCGGGAAAAAAAAATGTGTTTATCTCCCCTATACAGACTGCTGAGGAGGAATTGCAAGTAGAAAGCTCTGCCACAGGGACCTCAACAAATCTCCAGCAAATCTTTAAATTGCTCCTGCAGACATCAGGGCTTCTTCTCATTAGCATCTCAGATGTGAGTTCTCTCCTGCTGACCTTCCTTTTGGCATGGAAAGGGGAACAGTTTTTCTTTTAAAATATGGGCTTGAAATCCATGGCCCCATGTACTTAGCTCAGCTCCAGGAGAGATGGGAAGGGTTTCTCTAGCCCCTGAGACCCCCACTGCCCTAACCTGGATCTCAGGAGCTCCCTCTGCTTCTTCTCTTACTCTTTAATTCCTCCCCATGAGGAAGCAGTGTGGATGCTTCCCCCACAGACCTTCCTGCTTTTGCCTCCATGGTGGTTGCTTGTCTTCCTGTCTGCCATCTTCACAAAATGTGGCTCTGCTGCCTAAGAAGCAGAAAGCCTTTGCTAAGAAGGCAAGAGAGCCGGCTATGCAACTGACATCTGGAATCCCACTGCTGATATTCCACCTCACCTGGAATATTAATCCTAACTAATTTCACTCCTAAGGGACAAGAAAAGTCTCATAAAGCTTCTATTTTCTTATCTATACAACTGGAGGTGATAAGAATAGCCAAAGAAAAATACAAAGTAACAAGTGATACATGAGACTACAAGGAAAGCATATAGCCACACCACATGTACAATGGATTACACAAATTTGTGGTGTGCCTTTGTTACACAGATGACTAGAGTTTGGGAGACTGGTCCACAAAGAATTCTTCTCTAAGTTTCCCTCCATCTCTAAATCCCTGAGCGTTGATACCACTATTAGATTACTCTTTGTTTAGAGGACATGTCTTTAGTGGGTAGTAGGGGCACAAAGAAGAAAGAGGGGCCATGTTTGCTTTTGTGTTCATGGTTAGTGAGTCAGAAAAACCCCAAACCACAATGACACATGCCTCAGTCTTGACCTCCACTTGGCCAGCAGTCAGGATCCGGGAAAGGCTTCTTAATCGAGTGACGTGCACTGATTCAGTCCCAGAATTGGGAGTGTCCCCAGCCAGTGGACTCCTCCTGTGATACAGTTTGATCCTGCTCCCTGCCAGCCTTTGATTAAATATGCCGTATCTTCATTGGATTGAATGGGAAACTTCTAAATGCTGACAAGGTGCTGTAAAGTGTTGAATGGCCCACAGAGATATAAAGTGGCAGAAACATCTGCCTTCAAAGAGCATGATTACAGAAGTTTACCAAGATGATACTGTCTTCCGACCTAGGATCCACTACACACCCTGTACAGCCAGGCTCCATGAACTGGGTGTGTAATTGACTTATTCGAGCCCATGTCTCCACTGGCAAGGATTGAGATAATTCGCTGTATCAACAGTGTTATGAATAACGAGACAACTTGGCGGGGGGTAAGGACCCAGCGCTGTGCTGGTGGCTCACACCTGTAATCCTAACTACTCAGAAAGCTGAGATCTAAGGATCATGGTTCAAAGCTAGCCCAGGCAGACTCTTATCTATAATTAGTCCCTAAAAAAACAGACATCCGGCTATCGTTTAAGTGGGAAAGCGTTAGCCTTGAGCAAAAATACCTCAGGGACAGTACCCAGACCCTGAGTTCTAGTCCCATGATCAGCAAAATAACAACAAAAATTATAATAAGGAGAAAATTTTAGACTACAAACCTCCCTTTAATCTTAGATTTTGAACACACACTAAAGAAGAGATTAAAGTAAAAATAAAAGGAATACAGGAAGGAAATAGATAATGTTGAAAGGAATGATACTGAGAAAATTGTATTCATAAACTGCTTTGTTGATGGCAACCCCTGTGTACAACTACTTACAGATAATAAAAATATTTTAATCCTTGTGCTAGCAGATATACATAATAAAAATAAGTTTGTAAATAAAATTGTCATTAAAAAAGAAAGGAGATAAGATACTCTGATAGCATTTTTTGAGGATAACAAAATAAAGAATATATATCCTAAGGACTGCTGTAGATTTCAAGAACTTGGAGTAAGAAGAAAGGCCAGTTAAGTAATAGAATCACATGTTCATTTTAGTACTAATTTTTACTGGTGTAACTGAGATATGTTTGCAGATGTCTTTAACACAGATAAGATGTGTTTTTAAAAAACAATGTGATAACCAACAATAAAATGCAGGGACTACTCACTGGAATGGATAAAATATATTGCAGGAAGATATTTCAAAATAGTGAGGAAGAGGTCTTAAGATTGCTTCCCAGATTCCCATGGGGACTGGAGGCCCAGGTGAGGACTCACATCAAAGTCATTGAGAGAAGATGGTTTGGGAAGGAAATGGTGGAGTTGACGGTGGTCATGTTGAGTTGATGTTTCTATAAGCCATGTCAGGAAAAGATCAGAGGTAGGAAGCTTAGAAGCACAGATGTGGAAGCTGATGCAAATGTGATGACTGTGATAAATTCCCTGGTAATTGATAAATGAGAATAGAAGAAAAAATGGGCTCAAGACTGAACACTAAAGAGCTCCAGTACTTTCATTGCATACTTCATAAAAGCTATTGTCAGCCAAAGTAAGCAATTTACATGCAATTGTCCATGGTAATTGTAAAGCACTAAATCTTTCCTGAGTCAGATTTTTCTCCACTCCCATCTCTACTATGAACCCACCTGGTAAGTCAGGTTAACTCCTGAGCCTCAGTATCCCAAACATATAGCAGAATACAATAAAAGGAATCTGTTGTTAAGACTAGCAATGTAACAAATTAGACAATATGGACAAAATAGGTAGCCCATTGTCTAGTACAAACACATACAAGTGTTTAATAACTGTTCTGACAGTTATCATTCTAAGACATCTATGTTTTAGAGGACTTTGTAAGAGGAATGGTTTTGTTTGTGTCTTGGGTTGTTTTCTATTCTCTCAATGAGAAGTCAACAGTGAGTTGAATAATCTTTGCCATTTCTTCCCCAATGCATCTTCAAGACCCAAGGCAATACCAATAAGAACCTTAGGGAAAGTCTTGTCTTGATGCCCATTATGAAAGAGTCTGCTGCCGTGACCTCCCCTCAACACCTGCGGAACCAAGCTGTCTATCTCCTGTGTAGGCAACTCTGTCCCTTCATTCCCCGCTGCTTCTTTATCTGCTTCATTTGCCATTTCTTACAAGGAATGCCACCTCTATCCTTGCTCTACCAGCAGGGTTGGGGAATTTAGTCATTCATTCATTCATTCATCTAGATATATTTATTGTGCTTCCATTGTGATATTATATATATGTATATATATATATATATCTGAAATCTATACTTAATGAATTTTTTCTGTTCCTGGCATGCAGCTCCAAAGACTGTAGAATTTCATTAGTGACAGGGGTAATAAAAATAAGAGGAGACTTTTGACACTGAATTAGACATTGGTACTGTTATAAATGCCACCTGACCTCATGGGGTTAATCTTCCTAGGAAAATAGTATTGAACAACTCAGAAAACAATAAGACTGTTTGTAATGGTGCTATAAACTAATGCCTTCCACATTCACATATTTGAAATATAATGCCAAATATGATAGTACTTGATGATGGGACTTGGGAGATTATTGTTCAAAGGAATTTTATTATTTCTCCCGACATGTATATAATGTACTTTAATCAAATTTAACACCTCGATTATTCTTATTTCTCCCAGTTAAATCTTACTAAATATTAATGAGTTCCATTATTTGATTTGTGTACATGCACGTGAGTACTTTGGTTAATCATATTCACAGTCCTTCATTGAAGATAATACTTGGGGATGAAATAGCCCACTCTTATGAATGTGATTAGTCTTTATAAAGGAGCTGCTAGAGAGGTCTCGTCCCGCTCCATCAGGTCAAGCTATAGCAAGGAGATAACAATCTATGAGCCAGAAAATAGCCCTTCATCAAACACTAAAATTTTTAACTTAAATTTATTAGCCTATATTAATTGTACAGAGACATCAATGTTAAATTTCCATGCATACACTTTGATCAAATTCATCCCATCTATTACTTTTTCTTATCCCCTCCTTTCTCGTTTCTTAAATCATATTTTTATCTTTAAGCAGTTAACAGAACAGTAAATTTTCCAAGACCTTACTCTTGAACATTGTAGGCTCTAGAACTGCGAGCCACGAATTGTCAACAAGCCTCCCAGTTTAGAATAGTTAGTTACAGCAACCCAAGTAGTGATGAATCAAATAAACACATGCGGTAAGTGGAATAAACACAGAGATCCGACAGAGTAGATCTGAGACGATCATCGACGCAGTGTCATTTCACCTACAGCAGGAGCCTGAAACAGGGAGCGAATGTGCGGAGAGGAGAGGACATGGAGTGGATATGCTTATTTGAGAAAATCTTTTAATCCATGAACATTGCTGGATAGCATTTTAGATTTCATTTCTCATTTGCAGCTCTCTTTCTCCTCTTGAATTATACAACTGTAACAAAAGAAATACTCTCCTTCTCCTTCCAATGAGCTACAGAGAAGATGCTTGGAATCAGATGATAGGTTTTGCTGTTGCTGCCACTCTGGGCACCTCTAGACTTAGAGGTGTTTGATGAGTGAGAATATGAGATTCAAAGATGATGCTGCATCAAACATCAACTAGAAGAATTTCTTTCCAATAAACTAAATCCCAAAGCAGCACTGTTTAGAAATAAGCTGTATGAAGATTGATAGTTTGCAAGGTATTTTGGAGACTTGTTTATACTTAGAACCCACCACTACAACTTGGCATAATAATATATCTAATTTAGAAATGAGAACACTGAGGCTTTAGTAAGCCATGTGACTTCTCAAGATATGTGGAGAAGCTAAGATTTCTATTATTTCTATCACTTTCTATCACCGTTACTTCAAGGCATCTGTCCAGCTGTTACTACCTTTGGCTTTGATGCAGCCATAACTCGAATTGAGCATGTTTCATACAACTTCCCTGACCATAGAGGTAAATGAAGACATCACTGCATTTCAGACTCTGTCACCGTGTTACAACCAAGTGTCATCGTACTTTTATAACAGTCCCAAGAGGATACACAATGTGGCCACTCTCAGCCTCCTCCTACCCCATGGTACTGATGTCCATAAAGTTTCCTCAGATACTTCAGTGCACACCCTCTCCCCCAAAGCTGGCTTCCTTCCCCTTTCTCCTTTCTCCTTTCCACAGAGCATGGAATTTTGGAAACAGAGCCACAGTTAGAGTTGCTATGGTGTGTCTTCTAATGAAACCCCAAAGCCATGCCAACCTGAGGGACCTCTGTGACCCTGCCAGGTGTGCAAAGAATTTTGTAAGCTTCTTCAATTACATGATTTAGGTACCACATAAGCTCTTAACTTGGTGCCACTCTAAACCCTTCTGCATTACCACGGAAGTAAAGACACAGAAAAATTAAGTCACTTATTCAAACCCATATAGCTAGTAAATAGTAATGAAGGGATTGTTTTAATTTATTTTTATTTTTTAAATTTTATTATTTTCAGAGTAATGCATAGATGGGTTACAGTTACATTCGTCAAGTAGTGGGTGCATTAATTCTCACACATTGATACCCCTTCTCATTTTTGTCCCCATTTCCCTCTCCCCACCCCTTCCCAATCATCTTGTTTTCCCCCTTCCCTTCTCTATTTCAAATAAACTAAAACAAACATATATACAATATAGCAGGTAACAAAATCAGATACAGTTACCACATGAGATTAACCACAAGGAGAAAAAAGGAAAAGAAATAACATAGTGCATTAAGAACAACAATAACAAAGATAAACCTGTTTCCATATACTAGAGTTCATTTCATTTAGTCTCATCCTATATGACCTTATGTGCACCACTTTTGAGCTATTGTGATCCTCTGCTTGGAGAGTTCTACACGTATACTAATTATTACAAATGAGGGAAACCATTGAGCCTATGTTCCTTTGGGTCTGGCTTACTTCATTTAATATGATTTTTTCCAAGTCTTTCCATTTCTTAAACCTTCAGTGGACTCTGAAATCAGAGTCTACAGCCTTAAAGACTATACTTAATGTATTTTTCTATTCCTGGCTTACAGCTTATGAAACTGTATTATTTCTTTAGTGATAAAGAGTAACAAAAATAAGAGGAGGCCTTTTCGTAATACATCACAAACTGTTTCAAGCCTCGCCTCAGTTTACATGAGGAAGTGACTTCAGAAAGCCCCTTGCCAACCACAGAGAACAAACCTTATAATTAGAGTTGGAACTTTCAGAACTGACTTCCGGGGAGATACCTCACCAGTGGGTAATGGTCTAAGCCTCATGTCTCCATAGTGAGGCCCATAAACTGGCAGACATAAGTAGTCACGGAATAAGGTGAGGCCAGAGAAGACACCAAGGTTCACACTCCTCTCTAGCTTGCTTGAGGCAGCTCTGCAATTTGGCTATGGCTGAGGGTTACTAAATCTAGGCAGAGAGTAAGCATGAATAAAAGACAGTCACCCTTCACCAAGAAATTGAGAGTTCTCTGGTTTGTGAGAAGCCACACATTTGGCAGTGAGAAAAAAAAAGTGCCCTAAAGACAGAGAAGAAAATTTGGTTTCTTTTCCCACTTCCCTGTTTTCTGATAATAAAATCCTCAGCCTCCAGGACAAGACATGGGTAGAACATTATACATGGATACTGTCCCAGTACGATGCTCCTCTGTACTTCACTTTAGTATTATCGAATAAACTATCCTCTTAAAACGTGGTTAAGCTAGCGAATATTATGTTATGTGTATTTTATCACAGTTAAGAAAGAAAAATAAAGCAACAGGAAAAAGATGAGGGTCTATCTCCTCTCTGCATGTCTGCCACATGAAATCTACTACTCCCTCAATAATTTCTTTCAAGCCAGGTGCAATAGCTCACACCTGTAATCCTAGCTACTCAGGAGGCTAAGATCTGAGGATCAAGGTTCAAAGCCAGCCCAGACACAAGGACCTAAGAGTCTTATCTCCAATTAACCTCGAGAAAACGGAAAGTGGGGCTTGGCTCAAGGGTAGGGTGGTAGCCTTGAGCTGAAGAACTCAGGGGCAGCACCCAGACCAAGTTCAAACCTCATGACCCACAAAAAAAAGATCTATGATAGATAGATAGATAGATAGATAGATAGACAGACAGACTTGATTATTTGGGGCCATAACACAATGCTTTGTTATACGTATACATATGGAATAATCTCCTATTTGCTTAAGGTGTGGGAAACCTTTACCTTCTCTCTGCTTTATCTCTTCTTGGCCTTTTTGTAACCCTTCCATTAATTACAATAAAAATATGTGAAAAAATAGGAAGCTTTATCCTATCTCTCCTCTTCTCAGCAAGAAGAGTTGTGTTACTAGAGAAATATGACAATGGGTCTCATTTCCTTCACCCATCTTCCCTGCATCCCACTCCAGCTTCATCTTGGTCACATGAAGCTATCCCCTACACTCTGCCTTTCCTCCTCCAGAGACAGGACTTCTCAGGTAGCTTGAGTTCAGTGAGTAACTTACTTCATTTTGTCCTTAGGATCATTTATATTCTACTATCAAACTCAGATTTTGAAATATATACTTTCTTATGGTCATTATCTGGTTCCTGGGGCTATTATTCAGTGGGATCAGAACCCATAGTGCTGCAACTGTGATAAGTACCCTCCCAGACAGTACAAAGGTCCAGTACCAGGGCATCTTTTTGTTGATATGTATCCATATCCACAATCCAGTGGTCCGAGTTGATGTGCCAGTGATCTAATGGGTGTTCCATCCATAATCCAATCATTGTGCAGGCTTCTGTCCACAATTTTAGCATATGTCAGGTTGTCTCCTGGAAAGTATTTTAGGAGTCCATTCCAGCTCCCAAGTCTTGTGCCTGATGCAGAGGGAAATCTCATGTTTGTTTGTTGAATGACTGATGGTCACAAATGAAATGACATTTCTAAATGCTGCAGCAATAAAGGACAAAAAGAACAGAAAACTGGGGAGAAGGCTATCAAAATTTTTCATGAAACTGATTTGGGTGAGATAGTCATCTAAATTTGATGATTTTAGATATCAAGTCTTTTATCCTTTTGCATCTCCATTTCCTTGGTTATAAAGATAGGGCCATAGTATTGACAGCTAAGTTTCCTTCTATGTCAAGCTCACTCCTAAAAACAGCATGGCTGGGTGGTAGATTCAGCCTGGTGTTTCTGAGATTAAAGCAGAGCCACTCCACCCCTTTTCACCCACTGACTGCGGCCTGGAGAACCGTCCAGCAAGCATATTTTCTTTATTCGGGTGTGTCAAGAATCCAGCAGGCTGTTGAACCATGATATCAAACTTCAGGCAGATGGTTTCCTGCTGGGCTTTTAAAATCCACATGGGCTGGTTCTGACCCAGTGTGAGAGGAGCTGCAGTGAATAAGCCAAGGTGTCTGTGGGAGGCAGCCTGAGAAGCACACAGGATAATCCAAACCAATGAGGATGTTCCTTTCATCAAGCAATCATAAATGAATTTAAGACACTGGCTATTTTGGAAGGCTGCCCTCCAACTCTTATCTTCATCCCTCCATTCCACTCTCCTTGCCTCCCCTTCCAGGCTTGGCAGTTTGCAGTCTCTGGAATATGAGTTGCTGTGGGTTGCAAGCTGTCAGACTCTGCATTTAAATATTACTCACTGAACTCAGTTCAAGGTCTAGGTCAGCCCATCGCATTAAGTTAAGTACGTTGGGAAATACATTATCTTTTGGGTCACAGGGGTACAATTCAGTGAACAGCAACAGGATTTCCTGGTTGATAGATGATCCCACAAGAGGTTATAGCTCTCCTGCCCTAGAAATAATAGCAATAATCCCCTACATTCATATTCTACTCTGGAGTCTGTAGAAGGTTTTCACATCCATTATCTCTCAGGGTGCACTCAGGGGAGTCCTGGAGGCCTGGGAGAGGGGCGACGTATGGGCAGCCAGTCAAATGTGGGCTCTGGCTTGTATCCCCATCACACAACTTCGTTAGGGAGAATCAGGTTGCCTCTGGAGGATTCTCAGATCACAAACTACAATCATCCCACTTCACATCTGCCAGTTAGAGCAATCAATGACAGCAAATGAGATGCTTTTTGTGTATTTTTTAATTGTCATCAAAGAGAAAGCCATCTTAAAAAGATTCCATACAAGCAAACTTGAAAAGGCATAGAGTTAACCCAGAAACTGTGACTCACATCTGTTATCCTAGCTACTCATGAGGCTGAGATCTGAGGATCATGGTTAAAAGCCAGCCCCAACAAGAAAGTCCATGTAACTATTATATCCCATGGACCAGGAAAAAGCCAGAACTGGAGCTGTGATAGAGGACAAGCCTTGAGCAAAAAAGCTGAGGGACAGCATCCAGGCCTGAGTTCAAGCCCTAAGACTGTCACTCATACACACACACACACACACACACACACACACACACACACACACACACACACACACACAATCTGTCTGTTGCATTACATACTCTGCTTCTTACTGTATTGTGGATCTAATGGAATCTCCAAGGATTCATTGACAGCATAACAGAAAAAAAAATATTTACAAACTGGCATGTTCCAGACAATGAAACAGTCAGAATGTACACCCCCACAGGCAGCCGCCTTGGTCACTGCCCTCCCTCGGCAGGAGCACAGCCATCTGCTGTGTACCCCTGATGGCTGCAGGGCCTTCCTGCCTTCTGCTTTCCTGCCTTCTGCCTGGCTCAGCTCTGTAGCACCTCCTCCTCCTCTATGGAAGAACACCACACTGTGATGAGACTCGCATAAACAGAAGCAAAGAGACATTACAATGAGAAGATGGATTTTTCTCCTTAATTAAAAATCAAAAAGTATGTGATAGTAGGGAGGGTCACACGACAGAATGTCTCCTGTGAATGTCCACTTATACCTACAGAATCTACAGAGTCTGCAAGCTCCTTTGAGCATGTGTAGAGACTGAGGCCTGTGACAGAGACTGAATACAGCTCTTGCAGCCTTAGTTTGAGATTCCAATTTGGCACACGTTGAACGAAGCAACACATTGCGGCACAAGCAATACTGCAATTATGAAAGAACGTTGACACGCAAGCTGGACTGTCATGTTGGCACATACAAGGCACATTGCTATGTCAGACAGTAACCTCAAGGGAAACTCAAAGAGCTGGTGTCTTGACGAATGGCTATCTCAGCCTCCTGACACCACAGTGGTTTGGAGTTCCTTGGATTACTCCCCCTAACTTTGCAGAGTGTTTTTCCCGCACCAGCCCCTGATTCTTTCAAACATCAGAGAAGCAAAGATGCTAAAAATTAATAATAAAAGTTTTAAGTCAAACTCTCCAGTAAACAAAAGATCTGTAAGTCTGTGGGGTTGCCATGACAGGAACGTGTAGAAAGTGTCAGAGGAGCACGGATGAGGGAGCAGGCCCCTCTGCCTGGCTTCGGCCTGCCTGGGACAGACAGTGAAGGTGAATCAATGCTTGCTGAAGATCACAGTGGATCCAGATGCCCATCTCCAGCTTCCCTTGCTTTGGGGCATGTGTGCCCACCTC
Organism: Megascapheus bottae; assembly: GCF_031878675.1. NCBI lineage: Eukaryota > Metazoa > Chordata > Mammalia > Rodentia > Geomyidae > Megascapheus > Megascapheus bottae. Next base: position 54,289,064 of record NC_143521.1, read on the forward strand.
ACTCTCCCACCAAGGATGTCTGGTGACAGACACTTGAACCTTCTTTCCAGGGTTTTAATGAGCAGTTGTCCATGGAGATGTAACTGGCAGCCTAGGTACTGACTTAGCCCTCCGCTCCTCCATCTGTCAGACTGCTACTGCCTGGCCTGAAATCCTCATGAAAAACTACACGGTGAGTCCACAGAGGACAGGTCAAGGCTTGGAGCTTATCTCCAGGAGCCAGGCAAGGGACAAGACTACGCAGAACTGGTTGCATGTTGGAGTTGCCTTGGTCAGCATTGATACCCTATAGCTAATACTTGTAGGACTTGTGGACCTAAGGAAGATCCCTGAGCTCTTTGATTGTAACAGATTCCACATCTCAGCTGACTGCTGGGAGGTCTGACATCAGACATCACACACTGCAAGAGCAATAACTTAGGTGAACCCTGTCCCCATCCAATATGAAGTGGAGATTATTCTTGGGAAGAAGAGCACAGAAATTCTAGTAACTGGGGCAAGTGCCTGGATTTGGGGAGACACCATTTCTATAGAGACACTATGGTCATTTCACCCAATAGGCACCTATTAGGTGCTTTTATGTGCAAGTCTTAGAATGAGGAGAGGTTTGTGAGGAAGTCTCTCTGATTTGGAAAACAGTGAATGGAAGGGTGTCATTAGCATGCAAATTAGTTCAGATCTCAGGAAGGAGGAAGCAGCATGCCTATAGTTAGCTCCTTACCAGTCAGCCTTTCATGCTGGGACAAATCCATATGATACCAAAGCTCTTTCTCCCTTGACTCACAGCTTTTAATGTTTTTTCTTTTTTTTTTCTTTTTGCCAATCCTGGGCTTGAGCTCAGGGCCTGAGCACTGTCCTTGGACTTTCTCAAGGCTAGAGCTCTACCACTTGAACCTCAGCACCCCTTCTGGCTATTTTCTGTGTGTGTGGTGCCAAGGAATTGAACCCAGGTCTTCGTACATACTAGGCAAGCAGTCTACAGCTAGGCCAAACTCCGGGCCTGACTCATGGCTTTAAAAAAAAAGAAAGAAAGAAAGAAAGAAATAGCCTAAGCAAGGTAAAGCAGCAGCTGATGAGCACACACATGCACTCAGAAACACTCAGCGTGCTTCCCTCACTCCGTTCCACCAATGCACCACTCCAGACAACTTGGAAGAGGTGTTGTAAATACTGTCATTCTTTTGCAGGTGTTTTGAAAGCTACTGAATTCCACACTTTAAACGTGGAAGATTTTTACTTCAATGTTATATATATATTATGGAACTTACGGATCTGTGTTTTATGTGGGGCATTGAATTCAGAGTTTCATTCTTGCTAGGGAAGCACGTTCCCACTTGAGAGCTATGCACTCAGCCAGGAATGAATGTATATTTCTATTTCTCAAGTCTTAAGGCCTATATATTCCTGTAGTACTCTTTCCTTGATCCATCTGGTGTTTTTTGAGCATCGACTATTTATTATCAGTATTGTAGGAAGTAGGGTGATTTTTGTCCTTAATGTACTATGTTATCTCTCATCTCTTTTGCTGTTCCTTGGTTATCTCATATTGTTACAGTATTTTACCTGGTTATCTGATATATTGTATATATGTGTATTTGGTTATTTGAAGTCAGATAGGGAAGAGGGGAAAACAAGATGAAGGGTTGGGGTAGGGAGAGGGAAATGGGGACCAAGACATGAGAAAGGGTATCAATGTATGTGAAGTAATGCACCTTCTATCTGGTGAATATAATGTAACCCTTCTATTAATTACAATAAAAATATAGGAAAAAACATGTTTAAAGAGTAAACAGAAAGGGTAAATAAGGATACATTGTATGTATGTTGGAAAACATCACAATGAAGCCCTTTAAACAATTAATATAGTCTAGTAAAAAAAAATCCCCTGCCTTGGTAGAATTTATATTCTACAAAGAAAAGAAAGTATTGGCTTTAGAAAGTCAGTAATTGAGCACTTATTGTACTGACTACCTTTCATTGCTATGATAAAAAAATCTGTCACAAGCAACTTCAAGTAGGGAACGGTGCTTTAGGCTTATGGTTTCAGAGATTCCAGCACACAGTTTCTTAGTACAACCACTACGGCTCATATCAAGGTGAATATCACAGCACAAAAGAATGGCCAAGCAAACTTCTCACCTTGTGGCAGCTGGACAAGAAGAGAAAGACAAAGAAGAGTCTGTAGACATGATGAAGTCTTCAAAGGCATACCCACAGTGATCTAGTTCCAGTGAAAGATATATATATATATATATATATATATATATACAGGCAGACAGACAGATCACATCGTCTTGATCTACCCATAAACAATGATATTTTCAGCTATCAAGAATACTGAAACATGAAATCATGTCATTTGCAGGGAAATGAGTGGATCTAGAAAATATCACACTGAGTAAAGGAACTCAGGTACAGAAAGGTACAAAAATGTATGCTTTCTCTCATATGTGGGTCATAGACTCAAAACACAACCTTGCAGGTAAACACACACACATACACACACACACACACACACACACACACACACACACACACAAGAACATGCATGCATGGCAACTAAAGTATCATACATGAAAGGGAAAAACCTCATGGTATAAAGCTTCTGAAAAACTAACAGACACTTTAGACCACCCAATGCACATGAGTGAAGGAGGATGTGGGGACCTTAACGGAACTGATGGGAATAAGGCAGGAAGGAGAAGGGGAGGAGAATGGTGGAAAGGGAGACTAAGATTTACTGTGTACATAATTGGACACCTTACTAATCCTTTTGCACAATCAACTTAGACTAAAAAAGTTATCACCCTGCATACAGCCATTTGAAGACATGAGAATATTTCTTTTAAGAAAAAAAATCCCCATGGGAAAAGTAAATGCATGCTAGGTTGCTAGGTTGAGAGTCGCTGCCTTGAGTGGGCATGGCCTCACTCACTTGATCAAGTAAGAGTCCAGGCTCATGAGTCTGCCCCTCCAGCTCTGCGTCCTCAGTTGTAAGGGGTTGTCCCTCTCAGCCTTCTCCTCAGGAGTCTGGCCCCTGGATAATCAGGTGATTCTCAGGCTGATGGAAGACTCCTCTTCCCTACCCAGGCCAGTCTTCCATTCAATAGTGTCTCAGTTCTGGTGGCTAGGGAATCTACCTCACCCCACTCTCAAAGAAAGTTTGGTGGTTCTATGAAATGAAACGCGAGCCACTTTAACATTTAGTATTCCTTAGCCAAATTCATCAGTTTTTGACTATAAAGTTTCTCTCCAATTTCCACTTGGAATTTTTAAGAAGGTCCCCAGTGTGAAGATACTTATTATTTTATTCCCGCTGTGTCTGTCAAGAACCTTTAAAAAAAACAGCATGACGGGACAAATAATAGGCTTAACTCCTTAACGGGTCATGCAAATGTCTTATTGACACATATACCAAGCAGGGAGACATGGAAGCCAGGCTCCAACAGAGCTAGAAAATGAGTGGCCCAAAGTGTTGGTTCTCCCTCCCCACTTAGCAACCAAGTTACATTCTAAATCCCACCTTCTTCGCCAGTTCTCTGATGTAGAGAATAAAGAAGGAAAACAAGGTTTTCTCCTCTGGTTCCCTCCAGACTCTTGATAAGATTCTTGCCTTGTGTTTCCCTACCCAGAGTATCATAATTCATTAATTGGCATTCGTTGTATAACTGCAGCCATGAAAGGTTACAACTTTGTGACCACCCAGACCTGAATGCACTTTAGAATCACAAAGATGGGGGTTCAACCTTAGGATCATATGGACCTTGGTGATTTCATTGTTCTGTCACTCTATGGTGATTTCTTACCTTCCTGAGACTTTAGCTGCCCTTCCTTATGACATATTGTATTAATAATATCTGATTGTCTTTGCGTGTCTGTGAAAAGATGAAATCAGTTAACTAGTGTATCTAGTTCACTGATTGCTTGAACTGAGATGAAGGTACAGTTATCAATAGGACATAGGAACAATGATGTGGATAAGAACTCCTCTTCCTGGCACACAGTCTGTCCTAAATCCCTGAGTCCTTTTTTGACCATAAGGAACAAAGCCAGTTTATGAGACACTTGCCATAGCTTCTTCTTTAGGATTATAGATTTCCCTTTGGGTCAGCCACAAGCACCTGACTTCCTGTTTTCTTTTTCCTGGAATCAATTTACAACATGACTGAATTCCCAGGGGAAACAAAGTACTTCAAACATCTCTGAGAGATGCAACCCAAAAGCATCCTACAATGACCCTGAAATAGTTTTCCAAAGTGTGGGGAAAAAATGAACAGTAAAATAATAAATAACTCCTCATTCTTGTCTCTTAAAAAGGTTCTGGTTCCACTTTGTTGGTGGTAAATTTTCCACCTCTGAATATCACCAACATTGTTTTGAAAGCAGGAAAGAAAACATGAACTTAGAGCTATTTTATAGCTAATATTAACTAGCCATATGAACCATAGCTATCAGTCCCAGCATTGGTGAGTCCACATCATTTAAATACCACCTTATCTGTGTGAAGAGCATATGTAGCCAAGACTATTATTATTCTTACCCTGGTTTCGAGGTGGAAAACACTCAGGCTCAGAGGCACAAAGCGAATAACCTCAAGGGGGTGCCAGTATGATTATTCCTATCTGAAAGCCTAATCTAAAATCTAATCTTCTTTCTTAGATATCACTATTGCTTCTCAGCTTGTTTCTCACCAGTGTCCTTCACATTGTTTTAACAGGGCTTGTAAGTAGAGAGCCCTACATAGGGCTTTTTCACATGCTAGATAAAGAATCCGATGTTAAAGACTGTGAGATCCACTCAAAATAATAGAACTGTTGAAAGATACTACAGTTGCAATATTCACAGAAGGAAGGCCAGATGAGTTCTATTCTTACACCAAAGTAAAGCCTCTTCCTGGCTTTTGTTCTCACATTTTCTACCATCTGATTTTCCAGTCTATTCCTTTAGCCCTATGTCTCTTTCTCTCCATTTCCCACCCTTAATCAGATTTAAATTACAAGTGTCAGACATCCAACTCTCATCAGGTAAGGTGAAATGAGATTCCTCAACTTGTATAACTAAGACTTTCAGGTACAGAGAGGCCCTGGGGCGTGTCTGCTTTCCATGTTTCAACCTTGCTTGGCTTCCTCTGAAAGACTGTCTTCATAAACTTACTCTCATCTCTAAACTTGTGACTCTCTATACTTTTACAATTCCCGTGGAAACAGTTCTACCAAGCATACACACTAATTCTAAGGAGTAGAGCCTTTTGAGCAATTCCACGTACCAGTACAGGGCCATTGCTAGAGATGGGGGCTGACTTAACCTCATGAAGGCCATACATCTGCTCTGTAGCTCCGGCCAAGGACAGAACAATTTCCATCATCGTGACATGGATGAAGAGAGGTCTCCTCCAAAGGCATTACACCAGCGAATATCCTTCACACCGTGTCCTGCAGTAAGAATTAAAGACAATGTCAAGATTTGTGCCTTACCCAATTTTTCACTTCTTGTAAAAAACAAAACTCATAAAAAGCATTGTTGCTTTGGGGACCCGGAACTGTTTCCTGCTGGTTATGGTGTTGTGTTGATGGCCTTCCAGGGCCAGCATGTGCCTTGGCAGTCCTCTGGGCCCTGCAGGCCTCCCCTGCTGTCTCTGAGCATCTGGAATCCTGAGGAACCCCGTTGGCACCGAGGAGCCTTCCTTACCCGTGCTGCTACATCCTGAGGTTCGCTGTCACCCACAGGCCCGGTTCTAGGGGATGTTGCTGCTGACCGGTGAAGCCGACCAACCTGCAGGACTCCCGTGATGAGAGGGGACAGCAAAAGGTCTTGGGAAAACCCACAGGACACAAACTTCATGACAAGGAAGACTCCCAGCCAGTGGAGCAAATCCCAACACTTCCTTCTCTTTTGTTTTTTTTTGTTTGTTTTGAAGAGGGACCCAAATTCCCTCCTCAACTATGATTAAACCTGACTTTCAAGTGCTTTTAATATTCATTATTATCTCAGTCTTTACCCTCCCCCCCAAACATCCAGTGTGTGTTTCTTATGCACAATTTAAAGAGACAGAATTGAGCCTCAGAGAAACCGATGCCATCTAGGGAATGAAAGCACAAGTAGAGGGGACAGGCTCCAGCTTCATTGTTCTTTTCCTGAAACTGCTATTTTTTTAAGCCTTATCTATGTGAGTGTTTGGCCACTAGTCTCTCAGCTCACCTCTCATGGTGTAGTGAGGCTCCACAGAGCTCTGGCCTCTGCTCGCCTGGTCAGCAGGCTTGCTGCATCCAGGACCAGTGGCTACCACTGAGCCACAACTAATGTAGTAAGCTTTCCAAGTACTAAGCAACTATGTAAACGTTATAACCCCTCCATGCTTCCATGCTTCAGTTCACCCTGCCAAATATTTATTGCACCTGGGCAATCTTTTTTTATTTTTTTTCAAATATTATCAACAATGGAAGCTCGAAGATAACAAAGGTATCTTACAAAATTAGTGCTTCAAAGAAGGTTGATGAAATGACTCCATGGACACTGTACCATTTGGATGCTGATTTCCATACTAATACAGCCCCATCCGAAACTCTCAGGGACATCCATCAATATATGCAAATATTCATTGGGGGAAAATGGAAATGTATGTAAATGACACCAAGGTTACACTGGCCTATTAACACCACAAATCCCCATTTACAACCCACTTTTAATTTAAGTGATCTTCTTATTAGGAGGACCACTTATGAAGTTAATCTGGAACGAAATCGCAGCATGTCAATTAAAATGGTGTGACGGCAAGACCACACTCAACTGGTAACTCTGAGCAGATGTCTTAATTAGGCTTCGCAGTGGCACGGTGGCCAATGACACACTGTGAAAGTCATTTTCAACTTGGAGTCTGAGGCTTCTCTTCTCTTGCAAAGTTTTTCCTTTACTTCTTTCTGTGGAAAGCCTGGCGATGGTGAGATTTCCTTTTTATGTATTTTCCTTCCTGAGACTTGATTGCTTTTCTGCTCTCTTCTTTCTGTAAAAGTATTCCAAGGAAAATATTTCTACCCGGAGGGATTCTGCAAGTCTTAATTTACTGGAAGTCTTTTGTTTTATCTTAAATATTCATTTGAAATTTGCATTCTTATCCTTAAAATAGCCAGGGTGATTTTCACAGAAAAATAGTTAAAGCCATGTACTTAATGTGGTAAAACCAAGGCCGCCTAATTGTATATTACTGTCCTTGTTCAGAAGATAGAAAAAAAAATGTTAGGAAAGAGTTTCAAAAAAACTCCATTTTGAGAAGGTCAAGTTTCAAAACACTGTGGGGCTTTTCAAATCTGATTTAAAAGTATGACGGTACAGCCAGGTACTGTGGTTAACATCTGTAATCCAGCAACTGCTGGCTTGAGATCAGCCGGTGAAAGACATTAGAAGAAACCCCATGTCGATAAATAAGCTAGATGTTGTGGTTCGTGTCTGTAATCCTAGCTATGCAACAAGCATATGCAATATGCAATCTACAGCCTGCCCCAGGCTAATACATCAAGTCCAATGAATTCTTGGAAATAAAGATGGTCCCTAAGAAGAATCACAACTGATTAGGAGTGAGCAACACTCAATGACACAAACCTATCTGTTCCTGCTATCTCTGGTCCTTCTTTCAGACATGATAACTTATTACCATAAGTGTCCTTATAAATTTCAAATCTGAGCTTATTATTTCCTTACATAACATTCTTAAATGGTTCCCTACAATCAACAACAATTCATTAGAACTCCTCAGAATTATATATAAATTTTCATTATCTTCCTAAATTTCTAACATCATATCTTCATATTCAATTATATATCAATTATAACTAAGGCTGACAGATATAGGGGAAAGAAGAAGGAGGAGAAGGAGAAGAATAAGAGGAAGGGAAAAGGAAGAAGATGACAAGGAGGAGGAGGGAGGAGAAGGAAAAGAAGAGGAGGAGGAAGAAGAGGAGGAGGAGGGGGAGACATCTAGTTAATTTTGCTTGGTGTATATATTTCCCATTCAGCATTAGACTAAAAATTATTGTTTTTCTAACATGCAAATTTAGGTACCTTGCACTGACTTGACAATCCTACTTAAGTGATTATCATAATCCAGACAACCCAAAAAATTTCTGTAGTTTCTTGAAGACGCTTCTCTGTTTGGTTCTTTGTAAATACTGTGAGAGTAAGGCTCCAGCCTAAGTGATTTGCACATTGTCACTGTCGCTGGAGGAAGGAAGGGAGGGAAAGGGAAATATTGAGAGAAGTGGGGTAGAGGAGAAGATGAGAACCCTTAAAGACGACAGACTTATTCCTTCAGTAAAATCCTGGACTTTGTCATATCTCTGGAGAGCTTTTCCTTAACTGCCATTGTCCTTGTCCCCATTGACAGCCTTGGAGATGAACATTTGTGATTCCATAGATCACAGTTCTGCAATCAGCTTGTGATTCTGGCCCCTCACCAGACTGAGTTCATCTAGAATGAAGAGTAAATGTCCCGTATATTTACTTCCTCCCAGTATTCCATAAGTGTTGAATTAAATGGTGAGTATGTTAAAATGTTTAGCAAAATCTATGCATTTGCTAAATGAATATAGAAAACCCACATTCTCCTTTTTAAAAGAATCACCAGTAATGGAGAGCCATTGCCTAGAATAATAATAAAGCAGTGCTAAAAGTTCTAGGATCCTATCCCAGAGTACAGGTGTTTATAGAGCTTAGCTAGGCTGGCGCTGCTCCGGTGGCCTCTGCAGGAGGGGCCATTCAAGGCCAACATGTTTACCTTTCAGCTGGCATGCTTGTGTCCAAAATATCCAGCTGTCTTCACAGAAAGTAGCCAAGATGGCATGGAGCCTGACAGCCAGAAACACAATTTGGCTTTCCCTAAGAGGCATCTACTGCCAGTAAACACTCTTCTGAGGTGCTTTCTGTCTTGGACACTTCTGCTTAAGAAGTCTGTGGCCCACATGGAGTCCCAATGCCAATGTTCTTGAACTTAGCTGGTCTAAAACAGCTGTGGGGGAACTTCTAATATGGATGGGTGGAGTAAAGCTAACACCACACCATCACAGCCACATTTAACAGGGCCATCCTGCTGTTTGTGAGTCTAATGCCACACACTTGGCTTAGCCTTCACCTGTGGGGCTTTTTCACCTAGAATAAAAGTTAAAGTTGTTGAAATAATCCATAATATAGATATTCAGAGAGTGATTTCCTGTTACCTCTCCAACCCCCAGCTCCATCCTCTGCATAAATAGTAGCTGCCTGTGGTTTGTTCTGGGAACTTTTCAGCATGCCTCAGATTCTTGAGCTGGTCATTCTCAGTGACTACAATAGTCTTCTGGAAACCCACCTGACTGACTCCCCCTTCTCAGGTCTTTCCTCACACATCACCGTTCCAGTGAGGCCCTCACCATTGTCTTCTGCCTTTATCCTCTGTACCCTGTTATATTTGAGGTCTCTCTTCTTTAGAACATATGCTCCATGAAAGTGGGACGGATGTCACATTTGCTGCTGCGTCCACACAGTGCAGAACACCCTGCAAATGTGTGCGATGACTTCATTGAACAACAAAGCATGTGCCTTCAGCTATTTGAATTATTACAAGCCTGGAGAAATGATCAAGAAAGGCAGGTATCCAAGCCCAGAGAAAGACCAGGCTTGCTCATCTGCAATCCCAATCTCCTCCTTGGTCGGAAGAAAGCATCACTGTTCTGCCTACTTTAACTCAAGTCTTACTTGTCCCAGCTTTGCAGTGCTGTAAGAGTACAGCAACTCTGGGTCTCAGAGCATAGTCTTCCCAGCAGGGACAATCTATACGTGGTTGGCAGGCATCGGCTCAGAGATTCCCTGGTTCAACTGAGTTCTTGTGAGCCACAGAGCTGAGGAGATTTTCCTATGCACAGGCATAGGAAGAAGTGGAAGCCAGTGCCTTTACACTCAATAAATCTGAGCCCTGCTGTAATTCAAGTCCCAGAAATTCACTTAGCTAGGTCAATTTCTCTCTCCAGAGAATAATAACTGCTCCTCCAGACCCTTCACCTTGCTTTGCTGACTTTACTCTCAGAGGAGGCAGGAAGCCACCTGTGTATCTGGGAGAGTAGGATGTGGAGTGGAGGCAGAGGCTCTTCATTCCAAATCTCTACCTCTTCCTTCTCCTCAAGGTCATCCTCAACAAGCGACTTCCTCTGGGTCTTTAATTTCTCAGTGTGAACAGAAGTATTTTCCAGATCTCAGGATGATTGTGAGAACTAATGAAGGTAATAACAAGGAAAACCTCTCACCACAGGGCCAACATTGAGCAGGCATTTAGCGAATTAAGACCTCTTCTCCACTCCTGATTTAGAAAAGGATGAGCTACTCAACTGTGCCCTCTGGTTGATGTTTGGCCATGATTCAATCTGTCTCTGCCCAAAGATCAACATGTCCCTTTGGCTCTAGTGAGTGAGTCTGTTGGCTACCCCTCCTATAAGTCCACTCTGCTGGTCTCCTCCCTGATGCTCTGAGAACTAAGGAGAGGCTGTGTGAAACTGGGTTACAAATTTAAGATAACAACCTCACATACAAGAGGCAGTAATTTCGGTGTGTGCTGGTCCTGGGGCTTGAATGCAAGGCCTAGGATCTATTCTTAAGCTTTTTTTTTTGTTCAAGGCTAGCTTTCTACTGCTTGAGCCACAGTTCCATTTCTGGCTTTTTGGTGGTTAATTGGAGATAGTAGTCTCACAGAGTTTTCTGCCCTGGCCAACTTAGAACCATGATCCTCAGATCTCAATCTCCTGAGTAGCTAGAATTATGGGTGTGAGCCGTCAGCAACTAGCTTGTCAATAGTTTTAATATAAGTTTACATTGTACAGATTGAGACAAGAAAGGATAATATCTCAGGCATCAGGAACCCCTAGACATTATGATACACATTTTCCCATAATTCAATTCATTCCCAGTACCTCATTAATTTAATACTAGCCTCTGCATTTACAAATGAAGAAACTGAAACAGATTAATTTTATGCCTGGATTCTCATAGCAAAGAGTATCCTAATCCAAACAGATTTGACTACAGATTCTCTCTTCTCAACTTAATCATGTTTCCCAGCACAGTATGTTTAATAGACCATTATTCCATGACAATTCAGATTTGCCAAAGAAGACATCATAGAGATGATCTCCATCAGTAAAAATGATTCCTCTTTTCAAACTTTTTGCATGGATAGTTGAGAAAATAATAGCTCATGACATTGGGAATTCCTGAAATCATATGTTATGCCTTGATCACCTGTGTCACCACAGAAATCTTGTCTTTGCATCTAGAATTTTACTTTTTTTTTTTTTTGGTCTATCATGGGGCTTGAACTCTGTGTCTGGGTGCTGTCCCTGAGCTTTTCAGCTTAAGGCTAGCATTCTATCACAGCATCACTTCCAGTTTTCTGGTGGTTAACTGGAGATAAGAGACTCACGACTTTCAAGCCTAGGCTGGCTTTGAACTATGAACCTTACCTCTCTGCCTCCTGAATAGCTAGGATTATCAGCATGAGTCACCAATGCCCAGTCATTGTTTTTATTTTTATTATTGTTGTTATTGTTGTTATTTATAATGGGGTTACAATTACATTCATGAGGTAATGAGTACATTACTTCTTGCACACTGTTTCCCCTTTCCATGATTTTCTCCCCACTTTCCCTCCCTCCACCCCTCCCAAGTTGTAAAGTTCATTTCCAACATGTTGTTCTGTAAACATTGCTGTTACATTGGTTCACCCTTTGTCCTTTGTCACATCATCTTGTTTTTTTCCTTTCCCTTCCCTGATTCATATAAGTCACTAAATGTATGTATAGTATCACAAGTACCAAAGACAGATACAACAACAACAGGGGATATTACTTCACATAGTACATCAAAAACATTGATCCAGATGCCCTCCAGTAGATGATTGGATCAAAGAAGATGTGGTATTTATAGACAATGGATTTCTATGCTGCCATCAGAAAGGATGACATTGCCCCATTTGTAAGGAAATGGAAAGATTTGGAAAAAATCATATTAAGTGAAATATTTTAGACCCAAAGGAACATAGTCTCAATGGTTTCCCTCATTTGTAGTAATTAGTACACATCTAGCATTCTCCTAGCAGAGGATTACAATAGCTCAAAACCTAGGTTCATAGGGCATATAGAATGAGACTAAATTAAAGAATCTCCAGGATATAGAAACAAGAGCTTTATCTTGTGGTTGTTGTTCTTAATGTACTGTTATTTCTCTTTTCTTTTTTGCCCTTTAGTTAATCTCATATTGTTACTGTATCTGACTTTGTTACCTGGTATATTGTATATATGTTTATTTGATTGAAATAGGAAAGGAAAGGGGGGAAAACCAGATAATTGGGAGAGGGTAGGTAGAGGGAAATGAGGACAAAAACATGAGAAGGGGTATCAAGGTATGAGAAGTTATGCACCTACAACCTGGCGAATGTAACTGTAACCCCTCTATACATTACCCCAACAAAAAATAAGAACAGAAAGAGAGAAAGAAAACAACACTGGCAAGGATAAATCTTGATTCCCTGTTTTGGAGTTCATTTCACGTAGGCTCATCCTATATGCCCATATGTACTGAGTTTTTGAGCTATTGTGTTCGTCTGCTAGGAAAATTCTAGACGTAAACTAATTATTACAAATGAAGGAAACTATGGGGTCTATATTTCCTTGGGTATGGCTTAATATGATTTTTCCAAGTCTTTCCAATTCCTTACAAATGGGGCAGTCATCCTTTCTGATGGCAGCTTAGAATTCCATCGCGTATACATACCACTTCTTCTTGACCCACTCATCTATGAAGAGCCATTTGGCTTGGTTCCATATCTTAGGTATGGTGAATAATGCTGCAATGAATATGGTTGTGCTGGTAGATTGCATATGGCCTTGTTTGTGGAAGTTTGGGTAAATACCAGTAGTGGGATTGCTGGGTTATAGGGGAGCTCTATGTTTAGTCTTTTGAGGAACCACCACTGGCTATTGTTTTTCATAAAATAGTAAGTCCCTTTACTATCGATGATGAAACAAGCAAAAAGAAAAGGCCCTAGTTTTACTATCAAGATAACTACTGTTAAGATATTAGAACAGTTGCTTGTAGTGTGAATGATGTCTAAGTTTTAGCTTTGATATGATTATATGTTAAAATTAAATACAATTGATTTTAATCCTGTCCCCTTATCTTTACAACTGAGTAGGTTTAATTCTGTAGAACACTGACATTTTTTTAAAGACAAGGGAAAGATAAAATGTACAATCTGCCTTTTTAAAAGCAATGCTAATCACGTTTATAACGAATGATAACCAGAAATAGCTACTTTTTGTTTGTCCTTCATTTTCCCATGGATTTTTAATGTGCTTGAAATGATGGCATAATGCTGCTTTTAAGCATAAAGAACTCAGATATGTTCACAGTTCCTAGATGGAAGATAAAATAAATAGCAGCTTAATGGCAGATAATATCTGCCAGTGGGTGGTTTATTTCTTTCAAAAAGAATGGCTCTTCCTATTTTCAGTATATATTTTATAGATGCAGAAAATCATTATTCAAATCCTGTGGCACTGAAAATGGTTCTATGCCACTTCTAAAAGGCTACATTTAGATGGAGGAAATTGGTTCTTTTTGTTGTTTATTAATTTTCTCAGTGACATTAAAACATTTCAGCATTTTAACAAACATTTCCAAGGACTTAAATTGGAATAGTAGAAATTATTGTTTCAAATGGGCATGTGTCATGGCCAGAGATATTAACTTGAATTGGTGGCGTAAAGGATTCTGGAAACACAAATCTTGAAAAGTCAGAGGAGAAAGATTAACAATGACAGCAAAATAGGACTATGGGCAGGAAGCTGTATACCATGCTGAGCATGAGTTCTAAGCAGGAGAAAGGGTATCTTTACAGCATGCTTTTCTGGTCCTGCCTCTCCCATTATTGAAATTATCATTAGTAATCTGTTCTTAGAAGTATGAAAAAAATCTCTACAAGTCTTTTTCTATTCCACAGCCCACCAAATGGCAAACAAGAAGTATACTGAGCCTCAGTTTATCCGAGAAAAGATTTTTCATGAAGTGCAGGGGAATTATGTTCTTGTTATACAATATTGCTTTTCACTGAAAAATCCTGAAAATTGTAGTTCTATTCAGAGAGCTTTTGGCACTCAGTGCTTCACAAGGAAAATCTTCATTTCTGTTCCTTTGCAAGTCATCAGTATGGAGATTTTATTTTATGTATTATCTCATATCAGCCTGTATCCTCATAGAACTTCTTTGTTTGAATCTTTGGGTCAAACTACATGAGTAGTTCCTTTATCAGGAAATGTATTCTGTCGATAGTTTAGAAAATCCCATTTTTAAATAACACACACACATAAAGAAGAATATTCATTGTTTGTGGGTAAAAAGAAAAATTCTTATTAATACTGTGATAGAGTCTAGCATATTTGTACAGAAACAGAATTAATGTGTTTCAAACTTTGGATATAGCTCTAGCCCCTGGTATGAAGAATCATCCACCAAAAATAGCTAAATAAAATCAGTGTGGTAAAGAAATACATCTACTGTGATAATCTTTTGGTCAGTAGCCAAGAAATGGTCATAAGAGCTAGAATACGCAGACTGAAAATCTTTATTATTCAGCAAACCATTTATCCTCTAATCTCCAGAGAACACAACAGGAGAAACAATGGACAATCTATATTGTTTGTGTTATATCCTCCTGAGGTGCTTAGTTTTTCATTTTCATAATTAAAAATAAAAGAAATATCTATGCCAATGTTTGTCTCTGTGGTATTTTCCATTTGTTTTGGTCTGTTTCTTGATACTCTGAAAGTACTTGTAACCTAAGTAATCAGTTGTAGTAGATACACATGGATGACTTTTGAAAGTTTTCTTTACATATCTTTTATCTCTTCTTCCTCAATCTCATCAGCCCTTTGTTAGAAAACACATGCTCTTTCATAGATTTATCTGTGTTCTAAACTTTCCAGAAGCTGTTTATAACTTACCTCTTTAACATAATTTATTTCCCATAATCTCAATGAAATTCTTGACTGGTCTGTAATGCTAACATAATTCTGCTATTGCAGTTTTCATTTCTCCAGGGTTCTACATTATCTCACACTCCTCACCATGTTCTCAGTCTTGTTTTCATCTCATCTAATACACTACATGTAATATCCTTAAAAAAAAAAACCATCTCCTTCAATAGATAATTGCCAAGGATTTCCTGTTTCTTTGAGTTTTCATAATTATCTTTGGCAACCATTTCTCAGACTTCTCCCTTGTGATTGTTATTATTGTTTGGCTTCGATGTATTGCAGCTCTCATGGACTGACATGGAGTTCTAAGTTCTTCCTGGATTTCTGATGAAATCAGAACCTTTGATGTATACAGCAGTAACCATTCTTCAGTAATCAGTCTTCACAAGTACATGACCAAAGTCTTCCTATTTCTCTTCCCCTTAACAAAAGTGCAGGAACCACATTTCCCACCTCAGAATTCTATACACCACTGAATTAACACCCTATCCTTACCACCTTACCACCTCCAGTTACTGCCCAGTCATCTTTTAATAATGGCCATTTCTGGAGTGCTAAATCAAATAATATAATAAAATGAGTTCCTTTGCATAATGATAGCAAAAATATAGTTCTATTATGTCAGAAGTCCAAAAATCAAGGTTTGCGTGTATCCATACTCACTCTGAAGTCCCTAGGGCAGAGGTCTTCCACAGCTGACAAGCCTATGGTGGCATCCCTTGGCTGGCAGCTACACCATTCCAACCCTTGGCTCTACCTTTATATGGTCATCTTTCTCTATGTTTTTCTTCATGTTCTTTTCTCATATGAGACACTCATTGGATTTGGGACTTTTAGCCTTTCATAATTCTAACTACAGAGAATCTATCATTATAATTGCAGAAATTCTAACTGGAATCACATAATGGAGGTTGTAGCTAGACCTGTGTTTCTACCAAGGAATCAGTCAAGGATATAAAATCCAGGACTAATAAAATCCATGAGATTCCACACAAAGAAGCACAATGAAATTTTTTAAATGGTCTTTCCCACCTCTTTTCCCCAGAACACATCCTGAGTAACAAGCAACACCCATGAAACATGTTCTTTTGTTTCATTAGCATTAATACTGGCAAAAAAAATATTTCCCAGACCCAGCCTTCAGTGACTTCTCAGTCCAACTTTATAGATGTCTTTTAAGTTTACATTTTCTTCTAAGCCCTCATAGGTATTTTATTTCACATTATAGACAAGCGCTGCCAGGGGCCGATAGCAGAGACCACCTTAAATCAGCAGTCAGTGATCAACTTTATCAGCTACAATTTGGAAAATCAGACAAAGATGGAAGTTTCAATTTTCTTCTTCAAAATAAGCTCCTCATTTCCTCTCTACTTTTCCTGCTCCCATCTGCTCTCCCCTAAACCATGATCCACATAGGGACTTTGGAGGGTGTGAGGAGGAAGAGGGAACTGCCATATTCATATAGAGTAAGAGGCTACATGAGACTGAGCCATCTCAAGGCAGCCACTGAGATCTCTCAGTTATGAGCTCTGAAGTTTTCATTTGCAACTGCTGATTAAATCATGAAACAATTCTAGGTTAGGAAAAATGTTAGTAATCAGCACTACACAATAGTTATTGTTGTTAATTTGTTTGTTTGATGAAAAAATAATTACTGCATATTCACTATCCTATTATGGATCATATACCTTAGTAAAAAGTATGAAAATGAAAAGGTATGCAAAAGAATGAAAATTTTCTAAAGCAAGAAAAATCTTACTCCTAGGAAAACTGAGGGTGGGGGACACCCATAGGAGAATCCATACCTTAAAATTTCCACTTCAGCTCTGGACCTTAGTTTCCTAAGGTCTGGAGAGAAAAAGGAGTTGTCCTATATCACATAAAGTTGGAACTAGGATCTGGATACCTACTTTCCAGATTGTTGTTCTCTCTAGACAATCATTTTAAGGGAATTGAGAATACATCACATTCTATGTCAATGTCATTCAACCCTGTGTTCCTTTTCGGATTTCAAGTATTTTGTCAATATGTTCACAAAAGAGATGTAACCACCTCCCACAATCACCCTCTGACAGGAGACCAGGAAGTGTTACTCTTTCATGCTCTAGGTAAAGAATGAGATACCCAATATGGACCTTCAAAAAGGCAAAGGTGGCTCTGTTTCTGTGCCACTTGGAAGGGAAAGATTTGACTACACATCAAGATAAGGGGAATCCCAGGTGTGAAAGAAGTGAGGAAGAAGCAGATAATGAGAGAAAAATGAGATTCAGATTTATGTCTGAACTGAAGCTCAAGGGTAGGTATTTTCCAGGAGGAGAGAAAATAAATGGCATTCAAGCTGAAGGGAGAGAACAAGAAGGTGAGAGTAGAGGAGGAGAGTCACGATCTGACACTGTAGTTCAACATGGCTTCTAGGAAAGACATGATTTGGAAAGATCCACAGAGATATTCAGACCAGATTAAAAAAGGCCTGTCTCTCCTAAGGTAATGAAGTTGAATTTCCTACACCATGGCCATTAGGGTAATAAAGACTTTTCAACAAAAGGGATGGGCACAATGGTTCATGTCTGTTAAGGTTCAGGATGATGGTGGGCCAGGCCAGACCCAGTGAGATCCTATGCAAAAGCTAATTGTAGTGCCAATTATGGTGAGGCAAACCTGAAATCCCTCCTACCTGTGAGGCAAAGGTCAAGGAGCTCACTGAGTTCATCTGGGGGAAAAATAAGGATGATTCCATCTCAACCAATAAACTGGGCCTGGTGGATCATGGCTGCAATCCTAGCTCTGCAGGAGGACTAAGTGGATAGATCATTATCTGAGACATAATTTAATAAAAAGCACAAGACCTGAAAATAAATAAACAAAAACTAAAAGAACTTATGCTCCAGTAAAGCCCAAGTGGCAGAGCAAGACTGAAACAATAAAAAAATGTACATATACTGTATGTGTGTTCCTGTGTACAGTGTGTGTACAGGTAATATATATGTATGTGTAGATATGAATGTGTGTATATATATGTATAGTGTGTATATGTGTATGTACATATATATAGTATATGTGGCTGTATTACACACTTAGATTTGTGTTGTAGAAAACTGACAAGATAAAAGTCTTGCAATTCAAATACCACCCCCTGGAAGGCAAAAGAAAAGAAAGCCATAAAGCCACAGTAGGAAGGGGAAAAAAATGACAGACAGGACTAAAATGAACACTTAGCTCTCATTTCTATCTCAGCGTTGCTCCAAATACTCTAACATCGTCACATGATTTCAGTTCTCAAGACAAATAAGAAATACATTTTTTCCTGGAAAACCATCTCAGTATGCAATTTTCAAAATCTGAAGCCCAAAAGGAAAATCAAAATACACCTTCATGATCCCAACACCCGGCATTCCTCCATTTTTCCTGTGTACAGTACAAGCACCTGGAGACAGACATTAGTCTCAGGGATGGCTGGTAAGGAATGAGGGAAACACACAGATGACTTTCAGAAAATAGAACTGCGAGAAGAGCTACCTCATGGTGTGCTGGAAACCTGAGCTACGGTGGAGTGTCCAGAACCCTTGTCTTGACGGTTGAAGTGGATTTCAGAGTTTTGTTTGCAGCATAAAAAGGCGTAATACGCAGTGGGTGCTGAATTAAAATGAGTTTTTAATACCATCCCAAGCCAATTCCTCTTCAGTTCTCCTAACACAACGGCACATGGAAGCTGCACGGTAGAAACAGCCACATTCAGAAGGAACTTTAGCATTCTTTGTTTCTCTGCTCAGGCCTCTGAAGCATTCAGTTAATGCTCTCAGCCATAAAACAAGGAGAGGTTGGTCTCCTTTGCCTAACCATGCTGTCTCCCTGATTTAAGCACATTTTACCTGTGAATGTCCTTGGCTACTCCCCAACTGTATTTTTGTCCCATAAAAGGCACTAAATTAAAGATAGCTTTGGCTCTGGGACTTAGTGAAGTGATTTGAAATGTGCCCAAGACTGTTCCTCCCTTCCCAGACCCAGTGAGTTTAGCCTCAAATGTCATCTCCCCTCAGCATTCAACTATCTTTCCTGGGAACCCCGCTGCAGTCCAGGGGCCTCCCCTCTACAAAACCTCTGCTTCCCACTTGCCCCCTAGAGTGGGCCACTGCGCTCTGTGGAGAATTTCACCACTTGTCACCATCTTACCCAGCTATACTCAGTAAGCCAGACTCTGTGCAGCAGCCAGAATGGCTTTTGACAACACAAATCAAGGGATATCACATCACTGCCCAGCCTGACTTCCTCACTAGCTTTTCTTTGCAGGCAGAGTCTAAGGCCTTGGAACAATTCACATTGCCTGTCGGCAATTTCTATTCTCCATGTTTCCATTCCCGCTGCCACAATCTGGTCTAAGGTCCTGTCATCTATTCCCTTAACCAAAAGCAAGTATCCCCTGAATCGATCCTTCTCCCTCTGCATTTGCCTTCCTCCTGTGTATTTCACTCATAGCCTCAGATTTCCTTTCTACCACTTTAGCCCCAGCTCCACTTCCAGTTTTTTCTGAGTAATTTACTGGAGGTAAGAGTCTAACAGTCTTTCCTATCTGAGCTGGCTTTGAACCAAGATCTTCAGATCTCAGCCTCCTGAGCAGCAAGGATTACAAGCGTGAGCCACCGGTGCCGAACTCAGATGTCCCCTTTCTGGAGGCCCTTTCAGCCTAAAGTTCTTCAAGTATCAATAATCCATTGAGGTGCTTGAAGAGGTGCTTCAGGCTACTGGACAGACCCAGGCCCCTGCCTGGTATCCATCTTCACTACACACATGCACACACACACACACACACACACACACACACACACACACACACATCATCATCATCATCATCATCATCATCATCATCATCTTCAACACAAAGCAGTTTTATGATCCCAAATCTATCTCCTGCCTTGAAGAGCTGCCCTCCCCTGTATCATGCTTGCCACTGCCATGCTAAGCCTTGCTTATGTCACTTATCCCCCAAAGTATTCATCAGTTAGGTCCAGACAGCCTAAATAAAGAAACTATCCTTCTCATGGTTATAATCATATGGGCGAGTTAACTGCTGTATGACAGAGATTTGACCAGGTCACCTCCCCCCTCCTTACATCCAGCCCTTAAAGGATTCCTCATTACTTCCAGACATGAGGGTCAACCACCTCTCCAGCCTCATCTGTCCTAAGCTCTGATGGTCTCAGCTGGAAGCACAGCCTCGCCCTGCAGGACTACCTCATCATGGGTTTTTGTATGTATTACATCTTTTTTTTTTTTGCCAGTCCTGGTCTTAAGCTCAAGTCCTGAGCACTGTCCTTGGATTTTTCTCAAGGCTAGAGCTCTACTACATGAGCCTCAGCACCACTTGCAGCTTTTTCTAAGTATGTGATACCAAGGAATTGAACCTGGGTCTTCATGCATGCTAGGCAAGCACTCTACCACTCACTAGGCCAAACTCCTGGCCCCATGTATTGCATCTTTTGTCTGTATTATCTTTGGAGTTGTTTTTTGTTACTTCTCTTCTTTCTTACCTTGTTTCTGCTCTCCTTCTTCATCAACTATTATTCTTCATTCTTCAATATCTATCCTGGGTATTTTCTCTTCTGTCAAGTCTTCTCCCATGTCCCCATGTTATCTGTTCAAAAGCAAGGCTTTCCTTTGTTACATTTCTTGGTTTATGATTTCGTGTCTGACACTGATCTATAAACTTGCCAAGGATATAGTCAAGGTCTTATTCAGCTCTCTTTTTATAGTGCCTTCTTCATTTAGAGAAGCTGGCTACATTGCCATTAAGTGAACAAATGAATAAGCAACCCCATCCACTCTTGAAGACTCTATAATTTTCACCTGCCTGGATATTCTCCCTCTTGATAACCACCGTGAATCAGATTCCTTTGTCCTCTATGTTACCTCTCTTGGTGGGTCTTAAATACCTGATGAACACAGACAAAGCCTAGCCATTTCTTTCTTTCTACCTTTATGCTGTACCCATAGAAGTTTCTCATTGTACTTGGCTGATTGATTGTTTCTGTTCGATCTATTACTCCTTCTTGATTCTGCAAGTTGCTGAATATAAAGAAAACCTTCTCAAAAATCAAACAAGTAAAAAAAATCACAAAATGTTCTTTTCTAAAAATAACATCTCCCCAAACACTCAAGGCAGAGTTGTACATTTTCTCCTCTGCCATTAATGAAAGATGCTACTCCCTCGGTTTTCATTTTGTCTGCATCACGTCTGTGTTGCCTAGAGATTTGTGGCTGTTGTTTCAAGGAAGATCAAATGACAACGGAAGATGGATGATCTCCTTGATTAAAAAGTGGCACTCAGATACATCAGCTTTCTTCATATTCACAGAGGAGAGGACTGTTCCACAGCTGGTGCCAGCTGCAGAGGCATGTGTCCCTGGGCTATGTCAACACAGGCTGTCCCTTCATCAGACCTTCTCACCCAGGACCCACAGTACTCTAACACAAGGTAAAATCAAAGCCTCCACGGAGGGGTGAGGATTTGCTGCTGACTGACTCAGGATGATCATCGTTGGAGAGACATTTCACAAATTGGCATAGCCTAGCTGACCAACGTAGAGCCAGATCTCAGCTCCAATGGCGTCAAGCAAGGTGACGCTAAGCACATTCCTCATCCTCTCTCAGCTTTCCTGGCATAATCTGAAGCATGGAGGTGCTGAGAGCTCAGCTAGTGGGATGGCTGGGGGTAGGATGAGACAACGCAAGGCATGGCATCACTTGTCAGTTAGTGCTCCACAGTGGGTGCTATTGTCTCTTGGTACTCAGAACCTTATCTGTCATAGCAGTTACTAGTTGTTGGACAATTCCACTGGGTCATATTCTGTGCTAGTTATTCATGTACTCACATGCTAACTTATCCACCCCATAATAACTTTTTAAGTAGACATCATTTCTTACATGGTCCCTGGAGAAGTGTGAGTTTCTAGAAAGATAAGTAACTGTTCAATATCTCACAGCCATAAAGGTGATCTGTTTGGTAGAATGAAGTGACTCCCATCCTCTTGCCTTGATTCCTGTCCTGAGCGGGGGGAGAGAGATGATCAGGACTCTGAACCTCATCCCAACTCACCCAGCATCCAGAAGGAGTTGTGACACAGAGGCTGGCTTGCCCAAATGGATTCCCTCTAGGGCTGCTAGTTCAGGCTTCACCCCCGCCCATGATCCCTCAGCTCTCCCTACTCCATGGATGGATGAGCAGAATAGAAAGTTCTTCCCCATTGCCAAGCAAAACTAAGAAAGAGCTGCCCTCCTCCTCCTGTGGAAAATGCCCTCTCCACAGACATTCAGGGATAAAACTGCCAGCTACATGGCAAAGACCCCTAAGCCCCTTAGGACTAATAACTGCTAACTCTTCTGCAAAAAAAAGTTCAGGCCTTCAGTTTTATTTCCCATTAAACATTCCCACCTGCCTAGCATTTGTGGCGCTTTATAGAGCTGGCTGATCAATCCTTAACCCCACAGAATACTTTGCTCCTTGGAGGGTGGTGTAAGAGATGGAAGAAAGCCTTGAGCTCCCTCTAGAGGTCGCAATAACGTCACCAACGCAAGCTAATTGTTGTGATGGGCAAGGGCATTGTCTCCTTCCTCACTGAGTGTTAGGAGCCCTCCAGGAATTAATTTAAGCCAGCGTACTCATCTCCGAAAATGTGAAGAAGGCCAAACTGAAAATCTCCTCTGCTTCTTCCATGTGACCACAGACATCAGCTCTGGCCAACAGGGAAGGTGGTGACCTGGTCCCTGGAGTCTTCTGACCTTCAGCAGAAAGAAGGAAGGAACCAATCAGTCAGCCCAAGGTGGGAGTTAGGAGGCCTTTCCTGACCTCCAAAGAGAGGAAAAGAGCACTGGTCAGTGGGAAACCCTGCAGGCAGACAGGAACCACTTGCTCCAGATAAACACAGTGCCACCCTCAGCGTGAAGGAGCCTGGAGACGAGCAGCTCACTGATGCCTAACCCAAACCCAATCCATTCATGGGAAATATTTGAGACTTGCCAAATACATTTTGGAATAATCAGCATTGTTAGTATACAATTAGTAAAGCTGCCTAAGGCTGGCCAAATGAGGTGCTCTGTCTCCTGATTAACATAGATTGCACCTGTCATCATTAGTATTTTTCTCAAAGAGATATACCCAGTTTTTAACCTCAGTACTGGTCAATGTGTTGTTATTTAGGATCAGGGTCATTGTAGACATAATTAAGTCAACAGTGGGTCACGCCGGAGTAGAGTGGATCCAGTGACCTGGATTTTTATAAGAAGATGAAATTATGGATACAAATTGACAGAGACACACAGAGAGACATCATGTGGCACTGAAGAAAGAGATAAGAACATTGCATCTAGTTGCAAAGGGACCTAAGAATAGACTCCACCAGAAGCCAGGACAAGAGGCATGGAAAGATCTCTCTTCAGCAGTGTGTTTGGAGGAAACGGAACTGTAGTTTGGGCCTGTGGACTCCATAATACACTGATGAGACAGTGTATTTCTCTGTGTAAAACCACCTGCTTTATGAGAATGTGTTATGGCAGCCTTAGCAAACGAGAACACCTTACTCCTTTCTCAGCACAGTGAAATGAAAATGTGAGGACATCCACAGTGAGGGTACTGCAGTCTGTCCTTTCCAAGATAGCCAACAACTGCCCGGTTGTTTACTCTGTTCACAGAAAGAGAGGCAGGAAAGAAGCCAGGGAGGAAAGGGAGAGGGGGGAAGGAGGGAAGGAGGGTGAGGGAGAGAGAGAGAGAGAGAGAAAGAGAGACAGAGAGAGAGAGAGAGAGAGAGAGAGAGAGAGAGAGAGAGAGAGAGAGAGAGAGAGAGAGAGAGGCAAAGGCAAGCAGCAAGGCAGGCATATTTCCCACCAACACAGACAATTTCAGACACCACATACTAAGGTTGTAGAAATAGCTTATCTAGCTTATCTTTTATTTAAGGGCAATAAATTGTCTGCCTGGTCTATTAATTTCATCAGCTTCCCAGAAGAAGGGAGTTCATCACATGTAAATGATAACTCCTCTTCCCCAGAAAAGGGACTGTTCTCCCATCCTGTCTTCCAAGGGCTCTGTCTTTCTAGACTGAAAGCTATAGGAGAAAGGTCCCATGTGGTTTCAAAGTTCCTGCTACCCACCATCACATCTGCACTCGGACATTACACGGGGCTGGGAAGGAGAAAGCAGGAAGCAAATCCTCTGCGATTGGCAAGGCAGAAACCTCAGAGATGATCCTCTCTGTCCTCTTGGAAAATCCTGGAAATATCAAAGGAAGAGTGCGCTTATGTTTTATTGATCAGTTAACATTGGGTAAAGTACTTTATATACAAATACGAAAACAGGACAATGAAACCTGTTGAAATTGTTTTCAGAAGTGGGGAGAAAGGAAGAAGAATGGAGAGGATGACTCCGATCAAATACGTGAGCAGTAAAACTTGTACAACCAACAGATGCTAATTTAAGAAGAAAACATTAGTCAAAGTCTCAATCATCCCTGAAACCCATTCGTGCAATGACTGAGCCAAGTCAAGCCATTGTGCTATTCAAAATCTCTCTGCTTAAGATAAGATGAACACAGCTCATTGTTTAAATCTACCTAGCAGCTGCCACCATACACATATGGACTCCTTGCCATCTCTTCTAGTCAAGCATTAACCTGGAGTTTACAGTTATTTCCTAACTCCAGAGACAGCCTCACACGTTTCCTAGGCCCTGTGTTTCCTGGAAAGCCTTATTCAGCCTGAGTTTGCCCAATCTGCACAAATCATCCTGCTGAGTACAGTATCTGCCCTGGCACAGTGGCCCCATCTATTTTGACTGCTCACTGTGGCCTCTACTTTGACTGAAAGGGAAGGAGTCCTATGAACGTAGCTTGGGGCTCTCTGAAGATCCATTCTCAAGGGATGCTTCAGGAAATCACTGTCATTGCAACATTTAAGTTTAGTGGAGAATTTGAACCTTGCAGAGAAATGGCCAGGCCTAAGTCTACATGTATATTATACATTATATAAACTACCAGTGGTAGACAGAAGAGGAGGAAATTAGAAATGAGAGGGGAGCATTTAAAAAAGGAAGGGGCAGCTGTGGTGTCCCATACAAGTAATCCCAGCGTTCAGGAGGTTGAAGCTGAAAGATCATGAATTCAAGGCCAACCTGAGCTATATGGCAAGATCCTGTCTAAAACAAATAAAGGCTTTTAAAAATGAGCCTTGAGGGCCGGGAGTTTAGCCTAGTGGTAGTGTGCTTGCCTAGCATGCACAAAGACCCGGGTTTAATTCCTCGGTACCACATACATAGAAAAAAGCTGGAAGTGGTGCTGAGGCTCAGGTGGTAGAGCTCTAGCCTTGAGAAAGTCCAAGGACAGTGCTCAGGCCCTGAGCTCAAGCCCAGGACTGGCAAAAAAAAATGAGCCTTGAAAAAGAGCAAGGAACAACTTTTCAAATACTGAGGACAAATGGTGGGGTGGCTTCAAAAGAAGATAGGAGTGTTCAGGTTCACGTACAACTTCAGCAAACCCTGAGGGATCTGGTGACCACATTGTGTGAGGGCAACAAACAGGCTCAGTAGAGTTCTCCAACAATATAGATCACATTATTACCCAAAAACATGATGTGGAGGGACCAGGGGAACTCAATAGGGCAGTTCAATTCAGAAACAAATTTGTCTTCAAAGTGAGTTGTCAATGGCAACTTCTCTATCTACTGAGAGGACTCCTGGCAGGATTTCAAGAGGATGGTTGCTAAGGAATTTTGGAAAACACTAACTCCAAACGAGTAGATGATTCTCTCCCTCCCTCCCTCCCTCCCTCCCTCCCTCTCTCTCTCTCTCCCTCTCTCTCTCTCTCTTTCCCTCCTTCTCTCTCCCTCTCTCGTTCTCTCTCTCTCTTCCTCTCTTTCTCTCTCTCTCACACACACAGGTACTCTGCCTCTGTCAGACTCAGACACACCACACACACATGCACACATACACAATCTCCTCACCTACTGATGAGAAGAATTGGAGTATCAACAAGGTGTCTCTTCCAAGGTGCATTGTGGGTTAAGCACCTCAAGGGCAGGTGACCTCCGTTCAGATCACTGTATGATGAAATTGAATAGCATTTGCCTTGATGATTGGGGCTGCAAGCAAGAATGTGCAGGGAAAGCAGTGAAGAAAAATCCCTAAGGAGAAATAGGGCGAACTAGATTCTGCGATGGGCTCTTCGTATGTTTCTGTGTGATCATCTGTCTCTGTGGGCTCTCTGTGTATTCATAAAATGTCGTCTTTTCTACCTGTAACGATTTGTGTGTGAGCTAGGGCCTGCATGTATATGTTCATGTTTGCATACACAGACCCTGCCTTTTGCATGCTCAATGCTTTGCAAAAACCTTAACATTCCTCCACATAAACTGTGACATCCCACTCCTTGCAGGTCCCCTGCCCTGCAGCTCTGACAAGCAAAGGGAAGGCTGGAAGTACCATCCAAAGTTTCCACGCAGAGTGAGACACACCTCCTTCCACAGTCTGCTCTACCTCCATCCTGTGCAACCCTAGACAAGGTACCTCTCCTCCTGGAACCTCACATCTTCATTTGTAAGACAAAAATAGTAACTGTACCTACCTAAAGAGCTAAGTAAAGACTTGGTGAGAGACTCTACATCAATCATTTAGCACAAGGCTTGAGTCCTTAAAAGGGGCTGAAACAGCACTATCCCAGAAAAAAAAACCACAAAATTATTATCCCTATTGCTATTATTTTTATAGAAACATACATTCCCATATTAGAACTGCAATCTCCCAACTTCTTTCTGTAATCTTATCTTCCCTTTGTTCCCGGTGCTCTGCAGAGCACTGGGCAGAATGAAATGTCTAAAGTGCTGGGTCTCTATCCTGGCTACAAACCAGTCAGGCTTTGAGTAGGATTTTCCTCTCTAAAACTCTTATTCCTATTGAGAGGTATTAAGAAAATAGTGCCTAGGAATGAGGTCTTCAGGAAGTGACTACCGTGACAGAATGCAGTGAGCTCTAGAAGAAGAGAAAGACCAGAGCACCAGATGTCCGCTTCATCTCTCCCACTGACACCCTGAGGTACTCCAAGACTTCACACGTGAGAAGCCATCACTAGACCCAAGCCTTCAACCTTGGATCCAAACCACGATCCAAAATAAACCTTCTCTCTTTATCACTTGCCAGTCTATGGTACTGTACTATTAACATCAGAAACAACATTAAGAAAACGGATTAGCTTTTCAAGTCTTCAAGTCTAACCACATCTTCAGAATTTTTGATTAACTGATTAAGACAAAGGCCCTGGCATTAACAGGACTCCAGGGGTGGTAGGGCTTGAGGCACCCCATGAGTAGTCTTAAAGATCAGCCTGGCCAGTGATCTCGGTTTTGTGTATTTCCTAGTGAAGCTGCATTTGTCTACAATAAGATCTTAGGTTGAGGCCTTCTACATAGAAGAGCATAGGAGGCACCTCCAAAGTCCATGGTTAGAAGTGGGCTCTAAGGCACTTCCTTTAGCAACTTGTCCCTGACGCTGCCATGGTGTACAAAGCTCAGTGCCCCTGTGAACATATCTGCTGCTGGGATTAAAACCATCCTCTCCTAAACAATCCACTCACTGCCTAGCACTGCCTAGCCCACTGAATCCCCTAAACCACAGCCATCCTCACCCAAAAGCTTGGCCCAAGACAGACTGCAAGTGTTCTTATTTTATAGCCAAACTCAGGGAACTCTGAGCTCTCAGTGAAAATCATTCTCAGACTTGCAGAATAGAGAAGAGAAAATAACGCCTAAAATATGTAAATAATTCAAGGCTGAGTTTATTCACGATGCTGTGTTTTCTCCAGGCAGTGGTTTGTATAATCTCCCTTACACTGCCAGTTGGGCATTTATTACTGCAGACAGCCCGTTAGAAGCTGTTTTGATTTGTGCATCTACATTCTATTATGGAGGTGAGTTTATAACACACTGCGGTTTCTGCTGCAGCATTGTAGGAGGAGATTTTTTAAGACGGTGTATAAAAATCAGAAAAGTTATTTCTGTAAGTGCAGAGGAGAACAAGGGCAAAAGGCTGCCTGCTTTAATGGCATATTTAACACAAACAAAACACACATGTACACACATTTGTATTTGAAAACATGTACAATGTATCATTTTCTCTGCCAAAAACAACTGCTTATCAAACACCTTCGCAGTGCCAATTCTTCCTTCTTTTAACTCATTCTATTGGAAGATAGGGTTGCTTCTGATAACATATGGAGACAGATTTTGTGTTACAAAAAATACTGGTACAATTTGGGTTACTGTATGCCAGCACCTATATCAGGCATATGCCAGGAATTTTGCCTATACTACCTTATCATAAGGTGAATCCTTATAATGATTTTATTATTCTATCATAATTGTCATTCATTTTAGCATTAAACAAAAGCAATGGTATCAGTAATACTAAGAGATAATGCACCCATTCTCCGAAGAGCACAACTAGTAATCAAGTTTTAAACCTAGTTCATCTGAATCCAGATTCCGTAACCCTAACCACTACAGGAATATACTTTGAACCTAAGAGGCCTGCTTCCTGCTTCATAGAACCATAATACCCACCTTGGTAAGGAATTACAACTTTCTTAAATTAAAAGATTATGATCCTTCGCCCCCTCTGACAAAATAGTGGAATAGAAGGATTTGAGTTTCTACAGATCTTGAGTTATTTTCTCATAGCAGAAAGGAATCACGTGACCTGAGGGCCAGGTAACTGAGCTTTCAGGCTTCAATAATCATTTATCAGCTGTCCCATAAGAATATCTCAGAATATCCCAGACTTTATTAATCAGAGTAAGTCACAGAGAAGACCATAGATTTCATTCTTCTGTGGAATTCAATGTGGGACATACCTGTCATTTCTTTACTTACACAAACACTAGAATCTTCAGATAATTCCTGTTGTTGCTAGAAAGAAGACCAATTCTGAATCAAAGAGAAAAGTAGGGATATCTCATCAACTTTCTTTTAAAAGAACTGAGCCTGATTCTTTGATTTGGACCAATGGGAGAATGTAAGCAGAGAAATAAATGGCAGCTCCATCCAAAGTCGACCAACCTGTGGAGGTGCACAGACTTCCCCAGGGGCAGGTTGTCCAGTCTCCACTCCCTAAAAAGCAGCATCTTGCTTCTACACCTGCACTGTTCATTTTATACCTAACAGAGTGGGCAAATGGGAACTGACCACCTTGCCTATAGACTTTTAGGTTTGAGCCAGTATCTGTGCAGAATCTTAGTCCTAAGCTGTTGCAGTACATGATTTAGGAGTTGAGGTCTTGAGGGAAGTAAGCTCAAGCATTTTGGAAAAGACAGAAAGGCTACAGAACTGGGCAACAGAACAAGGCCCTTAGTGCAAGGCAACTGTATAAGGGAAAGAAATGAGCCTGCTCCATATCACTAGTGAAAGGAGAAATCACATTCTGTATGACTGACTCACCCAATGGAGGTCAGAATCTTCCTAGCAGAGGCTTTGCACACTGGAGACACAGTTGGCACACCTACCCATAAATGATGTCTCAGTGACTGGGAAAATGGGGTCATCAGACAGGCCATTCTTCTCCACTCTATCCAGAGTAGGAGTAAAGGGTAGGAAGAGAACTCTAGTTCCCTTCTTAACACTTACCATGTGGAGGGAATGCAAAGAAGTCAGCTAACTTAAAAAAAAAATAGATACTATACTACGAAGAGATAAACATGTCTTCTCTCAGAAAAGTCAAGTAGAGGACTGAAAACTGTGAAGACCAGTCAAAAACACAACAGGGAAGTCTGAAAAAGCCTTGGCCTCTTGGGAAACCCAACCTGTTAGGCACAAGCAGTGACATGTGGGACCACATGTAGGTCCATGAAACCATTTAGAAGTAAAGGCAGAGAAACAGATGCTAAATAAGATGGTAGCTGAGAAGTGAGCCAAATGGGAGACGAGGGCAAAATGTGGGAGGTAGGAGGGGGAAAACCACCAGACAGGACAAAAGGGAGGCAGTAGTCAGTCAACATGGGCCATTATCCTTTGCAGGTGGATTTCTGCCTCCCCCAGAAGGCTGAGGACAGCGTCCACATGAGGCTGATGACCTCCTCATTTGGGTTTCTTTGTTCTCTGAAGGCATGTACAACTGCATTAGTATGCTCAGCAAATGCTTCCCTTTGTTGTGGCAGGTGCTGCAGGAATTCAGAACAGCTGATGCTTCATAAAACCCTGAGCCTGCAGAGAGCCCTGGGAGGTCAGAAAACCCAAGCCCCTGCCCTTCACATCTGGTCTATCTGTGGAATTGTACCACAGCCCAGAAGTATTTTTAAGACCATGTTTATTGTACTTTGGCTTCTTATTTTAAGAGGGATCCACATTCAAAGGAGAAAAGATGAGGCATGCTGTATAAAACAGAGAGGAAATAAATATAATTCCTCAGCATTCTACCCAATGACAACCATTACTAACATTTCAGCTCCTCTCCCCCTCTCTCTTTCCTCTCCCTATCTCTCCCTCTCTCAACTATAGTGTATGATGATGTGTGCATGCATGTGTGTAAGTATATTGTACATATATGAAAAGTAAGGAGAATTTCTCCTATTATCCCAGAATTGACAAATAAAGTTCATTATTCAAAAGGATATTCATTAAGAGTCACACATTCTGAATAAAACCCAAATGCTTTCCTCAAGCCTTGAAGAAGAATATGACCCAGCCAATCTACTCCTGGATATTTATCACAAGAACCAAAATCAGCGTCTCAGAGAGACATCTGCATTCCTGTGTGCATTATGGTAGTTATAATGTGACCTAGATACAGAACCAATCTAAATTTCCATTGAGAGTTGAATTACCATTTATGTATATGTGCCTATGTGTATATATGGTGTATGTGTGTGCATGTACACAAATACATATATGTTTCACACTATCGTCCTATACTATTCAACCTTAAAAAGAAGGAAACTTTTCCTTGTGATATCTCTAGAACATTATGCTAAGTACATTAAGGCCAGGTACTGAAAGATAAATACTACATAATCTCACTTTCATGTGACAGCTAAAATTCTTCAGATTCATAGAAGCAGAGAGTAGCGTGGTAGATGCCAGGGGCTAGGACTGCTGATCAAATGATAAGGGGTTTCAGATATAAAAGAAAAATGAACTCTGGAGGTCTACCATGCAGCAGAGTGCCTATGGCTAACATTATGGTATTATATCCTTAAATTTTCCTATATATGTGTATCTTGTTTGATATCCATCACAACATAGTAATATAATAATAATAATAGCAAAAACAGTAAGAAGAAGAGGAAACTTTGAAAGGTGATGGATATATATCCATGGTCTTACTAGTGAAATTTTTTTCATGAATGGATATCTATCTTACGTTCATTTAGTTGTATGCATTAAATAAATACAGCTTTTTCTGGTCAGTCACATATCAGTAGAGTTGTTGTTGTGTTATTATTGTGGTTGTATTAGTAAAAAGGAACCTCATTGATAGTCTCAATTATCATTCAGCTACAACTGCCCCAAATGCCTTGGCTCCGTGAAAGATAGGAGAAAGAAGGAAGTCCATGGTTCTTGGTGGACATACTGAGCTATCTAAGATCAATGCCTTAGTGAGAAAGTGGGTCAGAGAGAATGCACTCCTGAGCATTCTGTTCTTCCTACTGTTGTGACAGAGAGGCATCAACCTTCTGACAGCAGACACTAAAGAAATGTTGTTCTTCATCCAAGAGGGTAGGTAGCTAAGGAAGAGGACCTGAGGAGTAGAACACTGTAAATAAACCCACAACTTAAATCAGAGGAAGAGCTGGAAAATGATCAGCTAAAGTTGGGTCTTCTCTGTAGAAGGTAGGTCCCTGAGGAACTATAGAAAACGGACAATAGACCCACCATCAAGGAGCTGGGGAGATGGCAATGTACTATGAAGAAACTTAAGAAGGTGTCATTCAAAGAATCAGTGACATTCCATTTAGTAAGCAATGCTTGGCTCTGTTTTCCCCCTTCTCCTCTTTACATCACATTTTAGAGGACTTATATGAGGGAACAAGGAGTACTGTTCCCAGAGTAATGATAAGGGAAGAAGGGCACAGAACAGCCTAGGTATCTCTTTCACAGCCTGCAGGCCTCAGGCCTGGATCACACCAGAGGAAGAGGAAGAGAGATTAGTCTCTCAAATTTGAAGAACCATATTATGATTAAAAAGAAGAGGAAATCATCGAGTTTGTTATATTATGGATAGCACATGGAATCATTGGTAAATAGGGGGAAATTCTTTGGCATTCATAACCTGAGAAGCTTTAGTATAACCAAAACTACACACATAAAATATACATGCATATAAAACTCAACTAGTCTAGGCAAAGTAAAATATGCCCAGAATAACTTTTTTCCACATCTCTGTCTTTCCTCTCTGGTGTCATGACCCTTCCTGCTAAGACCTGCATGAAATCTCTGTTATTTCTATCATCTGTACTCATTTTCACAAATGACGGAGTCCAATGAATCGTTGTCCCATCTCTCAGCCAACTCCTCTCTCTCCTGGTTATCACCCACCCACCGCAGGCTGGGAAACCTGAAGAAGAGGGGATGCAGCAGTATGAAGGCCAGTTTCCATATTGCAACTCACTTCCTTCGTCCATGTTTTCCCTCACTTTGTAGCTTGACCAACCTCTAAACGGGTTTTAAAGTAGGGTGGTGACTTTGTAAAGTGTCCTTTAGCTCATGGAGAACTGGGTTCCTGCAGTTTCATCTCTATGAGGATACAGACCATACCTAGCTCCCCTCCTCCTCTACAAACCTACAGCACAGAAATTATTGTAATGAGTTTTATTTTGGTCAGTTGTGGGGCTTGAACTCTGGGCCTGGGCATTGTCCCTGAGCTCTTCAGCTCAAGGCCACCACCCTATCACTTGAGCCACAGCACCATTTCCTATGAGATTTTTAATGAATAAAAACAATTAGAGAACTTTTGTTTAAAGTCTCCATCTGTTTCATGGCTCAGAGATAACCTGAGGAATCCTTGCAGCTAATCTTAGTAATAAATACCATGTGCAGCGATTTGTCCACCTGTATTGAAGCGCTTTATATTCATTTGTTTCCATAACAACTCTAAAACTTATTTCACTGTCTCCATATAGGAGATGAGAACGGCTGGACCTGATTCCTTGGCCCAAGTTCACGTAGCTAAGGAATGCTGCAACCAGAACACAAACCTACAGATTAAGAATCTCCAGTGTGGTTCCTAACCACCACACAACACATTTTGTCAAGTATTTAAAATGGAGCTGTGGCCTCAGGGGCACAGACACTGTGGGAGAGAAAAGTAGAAGAGAGCCAAGGGTGCTAATAGGAAATTTTTAGTATTCTTTCAGCTCTACTGCTAAGTATTTCTCAGGAATGAGTCACAAGAACAAAAGAGCAGAGACCTTGCTTGCTTTGTTTTGGAAAGCATACAGTGTGTAATGAAAGTAATTATTAGTCATCGGTGAGCTCTGTGAGGCTGGGCCTTAGTCATCCACTAAGTATCATGGACAGATCATAGATCCCTAAGTCTCTGGGTGGAGAATCAAGCCCACCACAGAACTCCTAAACAACTGTCAGACACAATGATGCTGGAAATGGCCACAAGCATACTGGAGAAGCTGGACCTCCATCTTTCTGCAGGCTCTGCAAATGCCTTTTCAACCCGGCAAGATACTCCAAGCAGTTCTAAGTCTTCAGGAAAATAATGAAGTCTCATCCCATCTATATTTGGCTGAGTTTTATGAGACACGCTGTTCCAGTGAGAGAGATAGGAGAGGAAAATGTGTGAGATATACAAATGGATAAAAGTTTGAATATGCACATTCTCAAACCTAAAGCATTCACTTCACTTTCCATTTTGAGTTTGAAGTGTATAGTGACAGGGATGAATGAGATAAAGTTGCCCTCCCCAAAGACTGTATGCCTAGCAGCAAGACAGAAACAGGATTTGGGTAACAGACTCTGCGAAATGACTATGGGTGTTCAAATGAGATTGAACCCACACAGAGTGAAGGATTGGGCAAAAGAAGAGATGAGATGACCATGAAGCTGAGTATTTGTCAAACCAAAATCCTGTCCAAAGTGATATGGCATTGTGACATTCCAGTCCAGCTACACTGAGGCTGGATAGATAGATAGATAGATAGATAGATAGATAGATAGATAGATAGATAGATAGATAGATAGACAGACAGACAGACAGACAGAGATAGGTAGGTAGATACACAGACAGGCTGACTGACTGACTGACTGATAATAGGTAGGTGGGCAGCCAGGCAAGCAAGCAGGTAGACAGACAGAAGTAAATATGTAGGTAGATAGGTAGGTAGGTAGACAGATAGATTGATCCATGGATAGATATATAGGTTATCAAGAAAGATGAATTAAGGTTTAAATACATAACTCTCAGTAGCAACTCATTTAAATAATAAGCAACAATTATCTCACTTACAAAGGCGTAACCAAGCTTCAAAGTTATCATTACAAAGACATAGTATCAGGTCTAGTTTTTCCTATCCTTCGATTCTGAAATTCCCAGGAGATTTTCTTAGTTCCATTTTTATAATAATTTCCACTCCAAACTCAGGCAACATATGCAGATTCAACAATGTCCAGATAAAGCTTGTCTTTTTGTAATAAATCTTTTTATGAGCTGAAAAAGTATTCACAGCAATTTCAGTTGTCTTCCCTTTATATCTAGGGGGAGGGGGGACAAAACTGGGACTATGTGATTAAATTAGGAAGACCTGGATAAAAGAGTTTGAGGACAGCTCCGAAACATGAAGCACATTTGTTGTTTAGGTAACTGAGTCGGTTAGTACATTACAGGTGCAAGGTCGAAGGGAGAAACATATCAAACCCTGTGCAAACCAAATTCTTCTTATTGGAAATTCTGAGACAAGTCTCTCTGAATTGAGTGACAATTACTTTGGGGAATATGGCCTTTTACTTTGATTGAAGCTATACCAAAATACTAATAATTCTAGTCAGATAGATCCAGAGGTCTGAACCTGAGCCCATAGAACATTTAGGGGGGAAAAAAGACTCAGGGGTGATGATTTTAGAGTTCTTTAAATTGCTTTGCTAGCTGCTTTCCTAAGAATCCTCACACATTTGAAAATTGTACTTCTTTTTTTAAATATTTTTATTGTAATTAATAAAAGGGTTACATGATATTTGCCAGATAGAAAGTGCATTAATTCACATACATTGATACGCTTTCACATGTCTTGGTACCCATTACCCTCCTCCCCACCCCCCCCACCCCCCACCCGTCTTGGTTTTCCCCCCTTCCCTATCAAATTTCAAATAACCAAATACAAATAAATTCAATATATCAAATAACAAAGTGAGATACTGTAACAATATGAGATACCCAAGGGACAGCAAAGGAGATGAGAGACAACATAGTACATAAAGGACAACAATCATTCATTGTATGGCTTTTGTTTCAATATCCTGGAGGTCCTTTCAATTAGCTTCATACTATATGGCCTTATGTATCAAGGTTTTGCTCTATTACGGATCTCTGCTAGTAGAGCCCAACGTTTCTACTGATTATGACGAATGAGGGAAACCATTGGAAAATTGTACTTCTTTATTGACTCCAACCAGGCCCCCAGTGTTATATTACTTTTTGTCACTTATATTTCCTGGTATTCTACCTTTGCTTTTAAAAACCCAAGCAAAATATGGATTCTTGAGTGTTCCTAGAAGACATCTTGAAAATCTATAGGGATTTAAAAAGAAACTCAAGTTGGTTTGAAGATAGGAAAACTAAAAGATATGTATGACCTTTTAATTCATTTGTAACACTCCTAGAAATTTATGCCATAAAAATAACTTAAACTATCAGAAAATCTTCAGGTACAAAGATTCTCATCAAAATCTTACTTATCAGCCTAAAAAGTATAAAGTATGTTGATCCTGCTTTCAGTTCCTGTTTATATAAAGTGGGATATATTCAACTAAATGATTATAATCAATTAGGTGATTTGGTTGGCTTTTTCCATTGTTTGTTTGTTTGGGTTGCTTTGGTGACTGGGAATAAGAACCTGGAGTTTGAATATGCTAGGAAAATACCAAAATGTACACTTATAGCATCTACACAGTTGTATTTTACAGTACTAAGTAAAAGTGGCATTCAATTTTATGTACAATATATCCATCATTATGAATGCCAACAGCTCAACTATTTAGAAAATAAATAAATAAATGAGATGCACCTGTACATAGCAGCTGATCTGGGAAGTAACTCAGAGGTCAATTCTTCTGGTGTCTATATTTTGACTTGTTCTACAAAGTTTCTAATGAGTATATATTGTCTTTTTAATAGAGAAACACAACAGAAATCACTGATGGATTATTTGATTGATTATCCTTATTAACTCAATCTTACCTATAATTAATCCATATTACAGCCAGTGACAGAGATAAATCCAGATGCTCAAGAATGAACCCCACTAGCACAGCTTGGACTTCTGGACCTTGCTTTATCTAACCAAGCGTGCTTCCCAATCTAAACTCTTCTCATTATCATCCAGCAGACAGTGATACACACAGCTCTTTGCAGAATCTGATGGGCCCTCTCGAACCCTGCTATGGTTAAGCCAATCGTTTCCACTTATATGCTTTTGCCTCTCACATCACCCCTCTCTGGAAATCAATATGAAAATGCCCAATCCAAACAGACCATCCTTTCACATTTCCATAAAATGACAATAGTACCTTGCTTGCACTATAAATCTTACACCAAAATATGAGGCTCTGTAGCTGGTGCATGGTAGGCATATGTGAGCATGCACACATGCACACACACACACACACTATTATGACATTTATTATTTTGTTAATTTTGCCTCTGAATCCCTCTATCCCCAACCTCAGTGCCTAGCTCATAGAAATCACTTAATTTGTAACTTTGCGATTTATTTTGTTGTCCGTAATAATCATACCAGACCTTGGCAGATGAGAACTCAGTGTGTGATTTTTAGAAACTTATCCACACAAGAAAGCACACAATAAGAAGGTAGCTGTGAAAGAGAATTTCCTTCCTAGAGTGAGCCAGAGCTTTATCAACTTTGATCAAAAAGAAGCTTTGGAAAACTGCCTGCAGGCACCTCTGTGAGTGTTTATACACAAAGCAGAGGGGGGGGGGACAGACAGAGAGAGACAGAGAGAGAGAGACAGAGAAATCAGGGAGGAGATGGAAGTTTTCTTTACCCTTTCTTTCCTTCACCCACACCAGGTCCCTCTCTGAAAAGGGGGAATTTGAGGAGGCTTTGGGGGTGAGTTTAAACAGGCTCTTGTTCATTTTTCAAAACTCAACTAGATATCAAGGCATCCCCACAGCTGAATAAGCACAGTTAAGATGAAAGATGCATCCTGGGGCCAGCATAGACAGTGGTCCAGCTGGCCCTCTGGCTTGCATTGTGTCTCTTGTTTGGCAAGGCCAGGGAAGAGAGCCCAGCATCCTCGGGTGGGCATCGTGAGGGTTAGCAGCCACAAGTTCATCTCAAAAGGACAGCCATGACACTTGGGGATCCTGACTGAATTCTATCATGCCCACCCTCCCCTACCCATGAAGAGGGCGGGGAAGACATCTTTGAATGAAGCCAGCCTACTGCACAGGCCAGGAAACAACCAGATTCCTTTGATCTGTGAAATCTTGAAAGCACTTTTTTAATACAAAGCATTTTTAATAGAAGTAAAATGTTGTACAAGCTTAGTCATTTTGTTCGGTAGATAGTTCTAAGACAGGAAATGTGAAAAAGGAAAAGTAAGTGGAGAGTCCAGAGCACCCTGACTAATACATGTATAATGCGTATTTGTACTTTTATGTTACTGGGGTTCAAATACAAATCCACACAGTCACTCAGCTGGCTTGCTCAGATGGTGCTCTACTGCCTTGAGCCACGCTTCCATTCTGCAACTGCGCTGGACAACTAGAGCTGGAGTCTCAAGGCACTGTATTGCCTGGGATGGCCTGAGCCACAGTCCTCCAGATTTCAGCTTCCCGAGTAGCTGGGGTTACCAATGTTAGCCACCAGTGCCTAGCCAGAATGTCTTTTGGTTCAATGAAAAGATGTGTCTGACAATCTGTCATCCAAATTCATTAAATTATTCATTCAGTCACTCAACAAACACTCAAGGATGAACTACTTTTCATTTGCTTTTTCATTTATTCATTCAGTAAACATTTACTGAACACAGGATAGATACCATGTACTGTTCTGTGTGTCATGAAGACTATAAATTGCAAGAGCTGGTATCTGTTGAATTATTAGAGTGTGTCACCAATTTCTGAAGTCACACAACTGCCTGGTAGACAGTAGATTGTATCCACGAGTCTGACACAAAAAGCCATATCTTTGACCTCAAATTACAGTGCTCATCAAAAAGTCTAAAATTCAGACATAAAGATACAAATCCTGACTTCAGGGAGCTTTGCCTGGAGGAAATCAGCCACATGTAAAATTTCTGCAGAAAGGCTCAGAGAAAACAACTGGGACATTTGGAAGAAGAAGAAATGACTTCTTCTTTGGTAAGGAAGCAACAAACCTGTTTGGAAGAGTTCAAATGTGACAAGTAGAACTGAACAAGCCTTGGTGGGCAGAATCAATAGTCTAAGCTGAAGCAACAGAATCCGGCTTTTACCAAAGAAGAAATAGAAGGGGTGAGAGAAAGCTGGAAGTTCAGTTCGATTGAAGCATAAACACACACAAAGAATAAAAAATATTCCAAGTGGAGGTAACTGTGTATGCGATGTTAACTTCTCTGGGCTGATGTGCCCAGATAATATTCATTTCATTAAAATATATTCTACCATCCCTTCCTGGCACCTGATAAGAGCATTTGCTCAACACACTGAGTGATAACGCAGGTGTTTATGTACCCACTACTTGATGAATGTAACTATAACCCCTCTATACATTACCCTAACAATAAAATTCATTTAAACATAAATAAAAACTCTGCAAGGCAAGTCTCTCTTTTGAACACTAACAGACACAGGCAATAAAGTGACTCGCATCCATCATGGGAAGCTGTCAGGTTGACAGAAGAATTGCAAGTCTGGATGAGATTGCAGGACTCTGCTCCACAGATTAGCTCTGGGGTCTGATGGAGGAGACGTCCCTGCTGAGTCCCCAGCAGAGCAGAGAGAAGCAATGGTGCAGGGCTCGCAATGTCTTTCCAGTTCACTGTGCTCTTGCTTTGGCTGCTTTCTGAGTCATTATCCCCTTCCTGGTGCCTCGCTGGGGATCAGTGGAATCACCACTCATGTTCTGTCTGTCACTACATGTGAGAGGATCGTTCAGCATGCGTCCATTGCCAACAGGTACCAATCGGCCCTGTCTGGGCTCCTACAGGAAGTGGGTCAAATGTTCTCTAGATGAAAATAGAATGCTTGCCACTATACGATCAATAAGCAATGTTAGGTCCATGGAAAAGAAGACGGAAAATAATGGGGACTGGGTAAGAGATGATTTAAGTTGTATAAAATATATTAACATATACAGATAAAATTCTATGTAACACAAAAGAACTTCCAGTAGTTTGTCTAAAATGTGTGTATACTGCATACTGAGCATCACGATCATTACATATGCTATTACAAAAGTAAAACGAACGCTACACTATGATGGACATGCATACGCCCATGTTTACCTAAAAATCTCAGTTACTTGAGAAGCTGAACATGATAAGCACTCTCTAGTAAACTGAAACCCAAACACAGATCAGCCTCACTCTGCCTCTGAGCTCCCTAGGGCTTACCTCATGTAGCACGCCTGAAGACACCCTCCTGTTAATAACCACCGGGGCCTCCAGAGAGAGGAACCACAAGGAAAGCAACTTTTAGCTCAATGTAATGACTCAAACTTAACTGAGACTAGTGGAGTCATTCAGCTAATTGTATTTTGCTATTTCTGGCTGTGACTCTCTGTGATCTATAAGACTTTACTTGGATAAGTAGCATTCAGACACCCCCATGGCCCAGCGCCTGCCCATCTCTCCTCCTCACCTTTTCCCATCAGAACTCACATCCTCCCTTCCACGTGCCAGTCTCCAAAGGGAAGGCTATATCCCTTTGTGGCCTTCCCACAAACTGATACTCTTTGCTTTGTTGTGATTGTGGGTGATATGGTGGTGGCACTGGGGTTTGAACTCAGGGTCTCACTCTTGCTAGGCAGATTACCATTTGAGTTACAGTCCTAGCCCTTCGTTGCTTTCGTTTCCAAACCATTCGTCATGATTTACACTTTTGCCTGGAACAAGCATCACACCAAGATCCTTATACCTATCTTATACCTAGCTACATAGCTGGGATTAAGGAATATGCCATCACCTCCAGATCAATATTTTCAAATATGCTTCAATAGGGATTTGGCACTGGTGGGGGTTCCACTTTGATGTCTTCAGACTAGGCATAGTCAGACTGGAAACAGAACAGTCTGTTTACAAAAGTGTGTGTTGTATTTGACTGAACAAGTCTCATCCATATAAAATCATATGTGCATCTATAAACACAAATACACAAATACAGGCATACAGACTACATATGTGTCCTTCAACATAGTTTCTTAGGTTTTCTCAAGATCTTCCATTTTCTTTTAAATAGTTGTACATGTCAGTTTGTGAGTAGTGTGCATCTTGATCAATGCCATCCTTTTCATCATTCTCCCCCATCTCTCCAAACTCTACCCAATCCCTTGATTTACCTGGCTCCATTTTCACACATAGACATAGAATATCATGCCTGCATTCGCCTGCCCATCCTTCCTCTCACCTGGCCTCCACTCCTCCTCCTTTTTCTCAAGACCTCACTTCTAGATCAAATTTAACAACAAAATTGATTTTGAAGGCAAAGCCTGCTCTGTATTCCTTACTTTTATCTTAAGTAAAGGAGCTGGTCTTGACCCAGTCCTGATACAGAATTCCCTATAGAAGGGAAGAATTGGAAGGCGAGAAAACTGGAGGCAATTTGTAAGGGAAAATGAAGCATGCAGCAAGTTAGATTCCCCAAGGCCTGTAAACAGGAAGCTAATTGAATCCTGTGTTCCAAGATTTTCATTTCAAATGAGGTCTTTGGGAGAAACTCACATTTTTCCTCCCTCTGGCAAAATGAAAGCCCTTTCCTTAACTCTGCCACCTAGCACTTCTGCCTTAGTCGTTGTAGACATGGGCTCAGGCCTCCCCCTGGAGGCTATGGAAACTTCAGAACTTCACTTCTTCCTGTCCATCCTGCACCCCAGCTTATCTGAAAACCACTATATATTTTTCTTAGATCAGAGCTTTGTCCTAGTGAATCTGAGCTAGTCCATACATGGTTCTCAGCTCTTGATTTAGAATCAAGGTCCAGAATAAATTTCTCCTTCCGTCTTTGAGATTTACTTCTCCTTTATCATTTCCATGGGATTTTTATTCATTTGTTCATTCCAAAGTAATCATTTACCAAATATTTGCTATGCATTAAGAAATACATAATATTAGACACTAATACATACTGAATTTGTGGTATACTGTAAAAAAAAGCAATTTAGATGCCCTGCAACAGATGAGTGGATCAATAAAATGTGATATACATTTACACACACACATATATACATACACACACACACACACATATAAACACACACAATGGAATTTCATTCACCCATTAGAAAAAAAGAGTATTTCATTCACAGGAAAATGGATAGGCTAGAACAAATCATGCTTAATGAGTTAAGCCAAGTTCAAAGAGACAAATGGTATATGTTTTCTCCCATCTATGGAAGCTAAATCAAAAAATACATCTGGATATGATAAGCTATACTGGACTCTATGCATTTTCATACAGTCAAACTGAAGAAAGGTACCCTAAGGGAAGGAACCCAAAGGCATAACTCTTCTGAAGATTTAAAATGCGATTTATTGGGATGAATTTTTTTTAAAAAGAATGGTGGTTGTTTGTTTTTGCTTTTGAGGTTTTTTTTAGAGGTTTCAAAGTGGAAGGCATGGAAAGGGAGGGAGGGAGGTGAACAAATGCAATCATGGTATTCAGTTTCACACCATGGAAAGTGAACTGTGCAACTTGTAGGCAGGGATGGAGGAGGGTGGGGAATTGAGGGAAAACAAAGAAGAGAGTGATATTGTCCCAAAAAGAAAAAATGTCCTCGTCACCTGACTTATGAAGTTGTAATCTCTCTGTATAACACCTTAATAATTACAGTAAATTTATATTTTAAATACATAAATATATAATGAAAAACTAATATTGTGATTAAAATATATGAAGAACAGTCAAAAATTAAGCATGAAAAACTAAACAGTCCAATTTTTAAAATGAACCCAAAGTTCAGAGCATTCCCTTACCCCACCTTATTACTTAGTAAGAACAGTGAGCAGTAAGCTGTCTGCAACTCAGAAAAATCTTTCATCATACCATGTTCACACTGGCACCGTAATCTCCCCCTTCCAGCCTCCATAACCACTATAATTCTCCCAGTCTAAGGCTTTATTTAATAGAAGCCCAGACTACCTAGCAAGCAACTCAATAACAAAGGCTTTGGAGGGTCTGGAAAGGAAAATGTTAGAGGGGTCAGGTAAGCCCCCCTGATTATACCCTAAAAACACGTAGCATTTAAGTGCTGGAGGAAAGGCTTGGAGTATATGATTATACCTGTAACCCACCTCACAAAAAGTGAGTAATACTCTTAAAGGTCATTTGATACATTTCCCCCCATCATTTGGATAGCAAAA
This sequence comes from Megascapheus bottae, assembly GCF_031878675.1. NCBI lineage: Eukaryota > Metazoa > Chordata > Mammalia > Rodentia > Geomyidae > Megascapheus > Megascapheus bottae. The sequence goes on from NC_143521.1 coordinate 54,331,879, forward strand.
ATATTGCCCTCCTTGCGTACATTTTGGTATTAGTTTCCCAGGAGACAACCCCCCTCTCTCTTTCTCTCTCTCCCCCTCTCTCTCTCTCTCTCTCTCTCTCTCTCTCTCTCTCTCTCTCTCTCTCTCTCTCTCTCTCTCTCTCTCTCTCGCTCTCTCTCTCTCTCTCTCGCTCTCTCTCTCGCGCGCTCTCTGTGAGATATCTTGCTATGCAGTTGCTGAAGGAATCCCAAAGCACCTCTGTCTCGCTCTGAAGATATTTTTCCTTCCCTGGCTTAAACATGAAATTGTATTTTCATATTTCTTTTTCTCCAAGTCCTGTGGATCTGCTTAATAAGATTCAGACTTTTCCTTTTTTCCATCTCCAGAACTGAAGAAAGAAGTCTCTGGGGTCAGCCCTGCTTGAATTCTCAGCAGACATGACGATGGAAAAGTTCAAACAATATGGCCTCCAGTCATTTTCTACAACAAACAAAACCAAAGTGAGCCTGGAAGGCTCTTTCATGATGTACATGACTAAATTGCTTGCAGTTTTTCTCTTATTTTCCTTTTCTTCCTTTCTCCACATAACTTGGACCTCTGCTAATGATTCTCTGAAAGCCCATGTGAGATATCAAGAAGTAAACATTGGGATATAAACTGAGGTAGAAAGTCATCTTTCCAGAACTGATTTCCCCATGGAAAAATCTCAGAGAGATGAGGCAGTTGTCAAGAACAAAGTTCACAGTCAAGGTTGAGGCCTGAAGACAGTCCGAAAGGCTACATACAAGAGAGTGGAAAAACAAAAAGCCAACAATGATTGCTCCATGGGCTTTGAGACTCAGGAGTGAACTGTAGTGAAGAGAGGTCTGAGATTTGAAGCAGGCAGCGGTCCTGCATGATCTGTCTAGAAAGCTGAGCCTGAACCCTTGCCATGGGTTAGCAAGCACCCCATAACTATACTGTTCACACCACACATTTCCTCACCACTTTTATTCCCCGCCTACAAACACTGACTCCTTTAACAGTCATCTCCAGTGGAATCTGTACACTCAACATGTCCAGCCATGTCCACTGAGGTCAGCATGCATGTTCTCCAATATCCTCCCAGCTCCTCTCCTCTGAGACTCAAGTCCTCCAGCTACACCAACAATGACCCTCACCACCACCTCCACATCACTCACTGGGCTATGCCCTGATGATGACGCTAGCATCTGCTTTATCCCATTAACTCCACAAGTGACTTCAGCATCTACAAGGGCCAACCACAAGGGCCAAGTTCCAGATCCCTTTCCATGCTTGTCTAGTTAGATCATGAGGAAACAGAGAAGTCACATTTTGGGAGGTAGAATCACGAGTCTTCATTAGAAGGTAAGCCAGACTCAAAGGAACATAGGCTTAGCAAACGAGATCAGCTCCAATAGAGAGCTCAAGAGGGATGCCTTTAGGAATTCAAGCACACCCAACACCTGGGTGGTGGGACTTCCCCTTCCTCCTCCATGAAGACAAGATGGCATCAGTTAAATTCAATTCCTTTCCCACCACTTGGCCAAGATGGCACCAGTTAGATTCAGTATCCCTACTTCCATCTTTCATCTACTAATAACACAGGGTTGTCTATAGTGTCTGACATTCACCACACTCTGGATATTGTGCTGCAGTACTGAAGTCAGTACAGATACTGACCTAGAATCTAGTAGGAGAGAGTTATAGGAAATTGGGAAGCAGAGGAACAAGGTAGATGGTGCTACTGGGATTCAATCAACAAAATCTAGAATTATAAGAAGATCACAGGGTAAATCAGGATTGCAGTGTAGGGAAAAAATGATTTGATAGGAAATGATGATTCTAGAAGACTAAATAGAATGTATGAAACCTACATGGCTCATTTTATTTTCTTTTTTTCATATATTTTTATTGTAATTAATAGAAGGGTTACATGATATTTGCCAGATAGATGGTGCATTAATTCGCATACATTGATACCCTTTCACATGTCCCCATTCAAATGTCCCCATTTCCCTCCCCCCCACCCCCACCCCTCATCTTGTTTTCCCCCGTTCCCTATCCAACTTCAAATAAGCAAATACAAATATATCTGATATATCAGATAACAAAGTGAGATACTGTAACAATATGAGATAACCAAGGGACAGCAAAGGAGATGAGAGCTAAATGAAAGGATCTCTAGGATATAGAAACATAAGCCATATAATGAATGATTGTTGTACATGGCTCATTTTAAAAGTTGATTTTAAAACTTAGAAAAATATAGAAAATTGGGGCCGGGAGTTTGGCCTAGTGGTTGAGTGCTTGCCTACCATGCACGAAGACCCAGGTTCGATTCCTTGGTACCACATACATAGAAAAAAGCCAGAAGTGGTGCTGAGGCTCAAGTGGTAGAGCTCTAGCCTTGAGAAAGTCCAAGGACAGTGCTCAGGACCTGAGCTCAAGCCCAGGACTGGCAAAAAAAATATATATAGAAAATTCAAGGCTGAGAGCATACCTAGTATTTGCCTAGCATGCACGAAGCCCCAAGTTCGATTCCTCAGTACCACATACACAGAACAAAAGCTGGAAGTGGTGATGTGGCTCAAGTGGTAGAATGTTAGCTTTAAGGGGAAAATAAAAAAATAATGACAGGACCCAGGTCCTGAGTTCAAGCCCAGGACTGGCAAAAAATAGATGATAGATAGATAGATAGATAGATAGATAGATAGATAGATAGTTAGAAAGAAATTTTAAACCTACCACTTTTCATTACAATAAAAAAATGATTTTTCATTGTACATATATAACAATAATATTATTTTATTATACTTTCTTCAAGAGTGCCTTAGTGTATTTGTGGTAAAATCCATACAAAACTTGATACAGTTTCTGAGATTTTTTTCTTTCTCCAAAATGATCCCAGAGAGGAGTCAGAGATGGAGGCATAGATGTATAGGTCAGAGATCCATGTGGGATTCTTTCAACTTTTCAAAATTTTTCATAATAATATGTAAAATATTAAGTAACATCAAAAATATGTAATAATTAGGCAAAAAATGCCATTGTACTTATCACAAAGTAAAGGGAAAAGACATTCCAAGCTGGTTATTTCTTCATCTGAGTAGCTGAGGTTTCTTTCCAGCATCCTAACAAGAAACTGATATCAGAACTAGAGGACTTATACTCAAAAGTTACAAAATGAGAAAACTTTCCACACATCTTCAAAAACTTCTGAGTTACAAAAAAGTCTCCAAATATTATTATAAATAACACTACCTAACAAGCATATATCTAACCTGCATGATTATACTTTACCATAATAGTCAATGCACAATTACTCCCCCCTCCTCCCACATGATCAAAAGTTGATGAACAGAATTTCATTAGGGATATTTTGGACTGATATAACATTTTCTCTGTTTCCCTTTGGTTAATCTCATATTGTTATAGTATCCCACTTTGTTGTCTGGTATATTATATAGTTGTTTACTTGCTTATTTGAAATAAGAAAGGAAAATGAGGGGAAGGGTAGGAGGAGGGAGGGAAATGGGGACAGAAACATGAGAAGGGGTATCAATGTGTGAGAAGTAATGCACCTTCTATCTGGTGAATAAAACTGTAACCCCTCTATATATTAAAATTAAAAAAATTTCCCTCTCCAAATATGGTCCAAGCTGTACACTTAACATATGTTTTTTCACAGAATTATGAGTCTTCAAGAAAAGGAACATTGACCAGGGAGAATTAAAATAACTTGTAATGTATCTGTTCACTCAGTCAAAAAATAGTTGAGTGCCTGTACTCTATCAGTCACTGTCCGGGGTCATATAGAGACAGTACTCAGGACAAACCGAAGATGAACATTTTGCTTGTTGGGGCTTACAGTATGGGTAGGCCTGAGGAAACAGAGCATATCCTATAGACATGAGTAACTAATTACAATCTGAACTCATTGTAGAATTATCCACAATGGCCAAAAAGTAGAAGCCCTCCTCCCCCTTTCCTCCCTCCCCCGCCAAGTGTCCACCAGCAGATGAATGATAAAGAAAATGTAGTAGATACATACACACAGTGGACTATATCCACGTGTAAAAAGGAAATAATTGTGACACAAGCCAGCAGGATAATAAGATGAACCTAAAAGACATTCACTAAGTAACATAGGCCAGTCATTAAAAGGCAAAGGACGCATGATTCAGCCAGGGTAGAACATAGAGAATGGGGGCAGAAGTTGACCTCTGGTACTACACTTTACATGTGTTTCCACTCCACAGTGAAGGTGAAGGAAAAAAAAGAAAGAAAAAACAACTAAGACTGAGACAGAGACAGATTAACGTAAATCACTCTGGATCACAGAGTTGGTGACCACAGAAGGGAGAATTCTAGAAAAATCCAACCTGGCCCCTACTCCATATTATTGTGTCTTTTTAATCTCTTGCTGTCATTTTTGGTCACACACATCTCAAAGTTAAATTGCTATTTCTATTCAAAATCTTGCACTTTGTTTCCAACCCAGTCTTCAAACCACAACCACAAACACCTGCATTTTGAAAGTAATCTATTCAGCTTAAAAACAGCACTCCACCCTCAATGGAGTAAAATAGGGGAAAGTGTGAGTGCTTTAAAAAAAAAGATTTTTTTCTTATTCCTCAACTATTTTCTCTAGCAGTAGGGAATTGATATGAAATTAAAACAGACAATATTCTCTTTCTTTCAAGAAAGATTTATGGCCACTGTCCACAGAATTTCTAGCTGTGAAGTGAACTGTAAAACAAAATGTTTTAAAATAATATATTTAAAGCAAAGCAATGCTATGTACAATTAATGGGAAAATGATCAGATGTGATAGGTGTTGAGTAAAAGCAAAGATAAAAAATTATGAGCTGTAAGAGTAACGGCATTTCATAAAGTGCTAATCTGTCATCGAGGAACACAAATCAAAGGAATAATCAAGCATATTAATGACTTTGAGGTAACTTTTTCTGACTCATCAGATATCTCTAAGTGGCATTCAGTCCAGGACATCCAGATTCCTCCCCAGTGCCCTAGAGAGGCTCTCACTTCTTTTTCCCTTACCCCATATCCAACATTTCACCAACTTCCTGTACCTTAGCCACTTCCTTCTGTTTTCTAACGCTAACTCTGCCTGGAAAGCCTACTACCCATCCCTGGCCAGTGTTAAGCATGTCTGCGCTATGGTTATGACTTAAGTGTGCCTTTTTAGAAGATATAACTGAGTCTATACCAGGTAGGAAGGATGATGAAAAGAATGC